>NC_045544.1:25261737-25489085 GCF_009769535.1 Thamnophis elegans
TGATTGGCTCAAATACAGGTAAGGAGGGTGGGTGGGCCCTCTGGAGCACTGTATCGAAAGAGTACCTGGTGTTCCCAGCAGGCACCGGTAAACCCATACCAGGGAGTACCAGTCATATCCCACCACTGAGATGAAGCCTTCTGGAAATTTTCATTTTTCATTCATGTTTGGCACAAGTGGCTCTATATTAGGAGAGATTTTAGATCCGACTATCAATAGTCATTATAACTGCTATGACTTTAGCTTCTCCTTCCCACAGGACTCTCATTTTCTCTACCAGGGTCTTTCTCTTCATCTCATCTTGCACTGTAGCCATGGTTTTTAACTACAAGTATCAAATATAGTAGAGAAAGAACTGGAATACCTAGAGCGCATAACAAGAAAATATGATGAAAAAATTGAGGATGTTCATCAAATGCAAAGTTTTTGATTGAAACTCAAAAAACCGAAGTGGAAAATGAATATAAAGAGACTAAACCTGCTGATATCTATGGTAATTGGTGGTAATTGGTTTGTTCCTGAAAATGGAAAGAATTGAATACTGAAAGAGGAATTAAATGGAGAGGAAATCTATTCCAAAGGTCAAGATAGAGAAGAAGATAAAATTAAAGAATCTATGGACTTAAAGAAGGAAATTCTATTAGTAAAAGCTTTGATAACACTGCTGACAATCAAAGACAAGCTGAATAAGGAAACAGAAAGAGGACATCAAGATTATATGAGAGATCTTATAAGCAAGCAGTTGCTAAGAGAAGTCCATACAAAGCTGATCAAGAAGATGATTAGCGGATTGGTACCACAAATGGCAGAAGATATGAGATTGTTTTGTTATTGGAAAGATACAAGTTGATAGATGGAAGAATATAACTTGAAACTAGTTAAACTTAGTGAAATTTAGTGATAATATAGATAAATAAATAATTGATAATGATAATAATGTATACATTGTGTAGTGTTATGATAAGTAATAATTGGATATGAATATTGAATGGTACCCATGAAAGGAAGATTAGAAATCCTTTTGGATTATATACAAAAGTTAATAAAAAATAACTAAGTTAGATACAGTTAAGTTTTGATTAGGGGGAAAATGTTATGATACAGGATATAGTCAAATAAAGGAGGGATAATGATGACAACCTATATATATGTATAGGTACAACATTAGGAAACTGGATGAAAATTGCAAACAGTGATTTGGAAAGGAGGAGTAGAAAATTTTGTTATTAAATATTATGGATGTTTAGCTAGAATAGGACATAAGGATTCAGTGTTATTGGAGGATTTTAGAAATAGTAAATGAAATGTCAGTATGTGGTTATGATGAAGGACGTTTAAACAATTATAGTCAAATAAAAATGGAGGTATGATAAGGATATATATATATATATATATATATATATATATATATATATATATATACACACACATACATACATACATACATACATACACACACACACATACATACACACATACATACATATAAATATGAGTTAAAATACTTGAGTTGATATGAATTATGCTTGATGACTGTGGAAGAGATGCACAAAAGCTTTTTGTAACCAACTGATACACTTTCTACAGTATGTAAAGAAGGAAGATTTATGTATTGTGTTTGTTTTGAAAATTAAAAAAAATAAAATAAAAAAAAGAAAGGTTGGCAGTTCGGTGGTTGGAATCCCTAGTGCCAGGTAACGGAATGAGCTTCATTACTTGTCCCATCTTCTGCCAACCTAGATGTTCGAATGCATGTAAAAAGGCAAGTAGAAAAAAGGGACCACCTTTGGAGGGAAGGTAACAGCGTTCCATGCGCATTCGGCACTTAGTCATGCTGGCCACATGACAACAAAGACATCTTTGGATAGCGCTGGCTCTTTAGCTTTGAAACAGAGATGAGTACTCCTCCCTAGAGCCGGAAACAACTAGCACATATGTGCGAGGGGAACTTTTACCTTTACCTAACTTTATTGTAAGTTTATATTAACAACATCTTGCAACCAATCCTTCTCCTTTTACTGTTTGGAAAAAAAATGGAAACCCCTCTTCTATGGACATGGAATATCTGTCTATGGAGATTCTCAGTCATTCAGATCATGATTTTAAAAAGCGACAGCAATCCATAACCTTTGTTGGGCCAATATAGATATGTAAATCTACAAAATCTAATGTTATCACACATTTTTAAAGCTTCTGATCATTTATACTTTGCACCTGAGTGGCCATATCATATCCATTGAGATATAGTCCGCAAAAGATGGACCGTAATATAAAACCATGTTGATAAACTCAACGCAATTAATAAAGAAGTACCATATTTTTCGGAGTATAAGATGCTGCAGAGTATAAGATGCACCTTAGTTTTTGGGGAGGAAAATAAGAAAAAAAATTCTGCCTCTGCCTACCAGCATCCATTGTATTCAGCTGACACATGTAACAAGGTCAGCCAATGAATAAGCATAGCAACTAAGTTAGCCAATGAGGGCTTTTTGGACTCTGAAATTTGCCATGTGAGCAACAAAGAGACAGGAAGGACCCTGGCTTAGCTGAGAACTGAAAGTGAAACTGATTGTGTTTTGCTTGTATTTACCTTGGAAAACCTGCTTTTGGTAATGTATTGTATATTATTATTATTTGAATCCTGCTGAATCAGTTACTTGTGTGTGCTTTCTGAATGTGATTGCTGCTACAAACTCTAATCAGCCAGATCAGCTTCAGCGGTTATTGCAGCCTGATTCAGCACAGCTGATTGGGTGGATCGACTGCCGGAATACCTCCAATCAGCTGTTCCAGGCTGCGGGGGTTGCCACAGACTATCGCTGCTTCCATGCCTCACATTTTTAGACTCTGGTGTGGGTGGGTGGAGCTACGTTTCTTGAATAAGACACACCCAAATTTTCACCCTCTTTGGGGGGTTTGTGGAAGGTGCGTCTTATACTCTGAAAAATAAGGTAATCCACTTCCAGCTTTCAAAGAGATATTTTCAAAAATATAAACTATATCAATCCCATAATAAAGCATAAAGATTAAGGAAACAGGAACATTTAGAAATAATGTGGACTCATCTACTGTAGAGGGCCATGGAGACAACCTTGAGGGAGATAAGGAAGAACCCTTTCATGAAGAAAGAGGGCTGAAACTTTCCTTATGTCCTGGGAAGCAACATGGTATTTTGAAGAGATTCAGGTGGACTCTTAGGATTCACCAGAGTTAAAGAGGGAAGGGAGGTAAAGCACAATTAGACTTGCAACATTGAGGTCAACTCTATAAGATACTGCAGATCCAGATACCAATTCCATAGCTAGATTAAAAAGTTTTATTGAGATGGGTTATAGTAAGAGACTTACATGCTTCATTAAATTTTACCTTAAATAGGCTATCAGTGAATAACAAAGCAAATTTAGAATAATTCTGGCCTACTTTCTGTCTGATTCAAAAATGAGACATTCACTCTAGTTCCCACAAGCTCTGCACAGCATAGGAAGAAAAAAACAGCTGTCTCAAAACATGGAACTCCCAGAGGACATCATCAGTGGAATTTCTGGCTGTCATATATCTGCTAAAGATTGTACTATAGGAGTATTACTAGGATAATACTAGAAAAATGAGTAGTAGGAAGAGCTGATTTTATAGATCTGCTTAAACTGTGTGAAAAACATATATACCAAACAATGTGATCTATTAAATATGCTATTATGATACCTATTGGCATCACTTAGTTTATTAGTGAGAGGAAAGGTTAAATGAAGGATTAGTAGGTTACATAATACTAATCAGAACGGTCTTTGTAATGTGGAATAAATATAGGCTGCTGGGATGATAAAACAGTTTAGTTCAAACAATTTCATTAACAGCTTATACTAATAACAGGAAATAAGGTGTGAAATAAAATCAAGCTGTTATCATATACTTGACCTTCCTTTAGAAACTGTCATACAACTAACAACTCAGGGTTTCTCAACAGAACCATGACAAAAACAAATGTTTTGTCACTTTCAGGTGGTTGCTATGAAAATGTGTAATCCATAATTAGTGATGACCCACTCTTTAATGTGGACACAGAACAGCAGATGAGATTCATGTCTGATGACATAGGAACCATTTTACTTTTGGTTGTTGTTGCTTTTTTTTAAACTACTAGAATCATGTTAGCTAAAATAATGAGCCAGGAGAAAAGCAATGGAAGGTGTCAGAGGCACAATAAATAAGATTAGAGTGGACAAGGAGAAAGGAAATGTATTAACTGTTGATATTTTCAATTAGAAAAAGCACTGACATATTGTGCCTTCCTTCACGGTCTTCTCTCCCACCTAAACAAAGAGATGCAATTGAAATGTCTAAATACTAAGTGGCATGACAATAATTCTTCAAGGGGAATAAAGTATAGCAAGATGCTATTTATGTCACACAAACAAACACTTTTTAATTATGAGAGCCAGTGGCTCTGATCCAAAGATATGCATATGCAGCCATAAACGGTGAAGTTTTTAGCAATGTGCCAACTTGCTGCCTAGTCAGCGTTAACTTTGCTGCTCATGTGGAGACTTCTCCATGGGACAGGAGGACCTAGTCCTTCAGCTACTGGGAAAAGGGATTGAGAAGCACTAGATCAGGGTCTGTTAATTAACAGCCATTAGTTACAAAACAACAACTGCAGATTCTGTAGTATTGTAGTTAAAATAGTAATTAGTAAAACAGTAGTGCCATCTACCTTTTCTTGGCTTGGATTCAAACTCCTCTGTGCCCATGTGATCTGCCGAAGTGATTGAGTCCATTCTTCAAATGTGAATTTTAATGTCCATGACCAAATAAGTATTTTCTCACAACTTCACCATATTTAGGGGAGATTTTGGGGCAACATCAAAAAGGAAGGATTTCATAGGACTAGATGAAAGGGACAGAGTGCACACATACAAACATCCTTTTATTGTTCCATCAATGGTTTTTTTTTAAAAAAAAGAGAGAGAGAGTTGGGTCCATTGTTTCACTGGTGAATATGTAAAAAAAATCATGATGCAATCAATCCCCAGATGAATCAGACAGCAGAGCATGAGTGTTACAAGCCAAACAATTTTTCTTTTGACATATATCAAAAGGAAATGGGTGGAGGTTGGCTTCTTGGTGGACTGAATGTAAGTACAGGATGACACTGTGCATTTCTGTCCTCAAAAAAATATTCACTGGTCCATTCTTGTGCTGGGTCAAAATGGCCACAGGGATCAACTCATAGGTAGACATAAAATGAAATTCTGCTGGCTTAGATGCCAAGTAGAAATAAGTACAGCAACTGGAATAGAAATTAAATACGTATTTCTATAGTGAAGAAAATGATGCCTATGTGCCTTTTGTGCGTGGTGAGAGGAAACACCAAGTCTTCTCTGGAGATGTCTCAGGTGTTTCCAAGCATTTGGGGAGAAAGAATTAGTAGATTTACTGAGCATTTTGACAGCAGCACAGTTACTCAGTACAAGAGTGAAAGTGAAGTCAAGGGAATCAAAAAGTCTACAGAAATCAGTTGAACACCAACCAGTAAGGAAGACATTTGGAGAGAAGCTGGAGAGCCAGTAGTTCCTGGGAGGACCTTATTATCTTTGGCATTACTGTTCAAGGCCTGCTAAAAGATTCAGTATCACCAGGCCCTTCCAAGAAACACTTGTAAATATGATTGTTCAAAATCTCCAAACAGCTCCTATTGGATAAGAAAGTTGGCTTTCTTGGAATTTTACACCTGGCTCTTACAGACTCTGTTTGCTAATTACTGACTGTCTGCAGGTATCTTATGCAAGCAGACTTCTAAACCTTATGTTGGTATTTTTTTCTGACTTCTGTTCTCTTCCTTGAGGGGTCATAGTTTAATTTAAAAGACTGAAGCCTCTAGGAGCTAGTTGTTCCTGTCTTAAAAGGGTTCCTAAGACTTAAAGGGATAGGTGTGAAGAAAAAGCCCATTCCATCCGGTTCCTTTTTGGTATCCTTAATCATGAATTGCTTAGCCATCTTCCAGCAACTGGGATATGTGTCCATAATCTCTTCTCTGGGTGCTTAAGTGTTGGCAGGATCTGTTAGATATTCCCCCTGCTGACATATTGCAAGAGGTTTCCACCAAGGTCCTCTGTTCCGGCGGGAACAGAGGTTGAATCTCATTGGCTAAGAGGTCTGACAGATCCCTTTAAAGGGGGATGCTGCCCGACCATTCCCCAGCCGGATGTTTACTTGATTTGCAATAAAGAATTGAAGGCTACTGTGCCTCCTTTACCCAATCTAACAGGCTCCTTCAAGCATCCTTCCCCCTATGCCTACCTTCTGATAGTTCTTTTTCATCCTTAGAGTCAAAAAGGACTTGGACTGGACAGCTTTTCAAGAAAAGAAGATCTTCTTGACACAGGATAGTTGCCAAGCTCTATAAACGGAGTAAGAGTCACCATATGGAAAAATGCCAAGTAATTCTTTATTGGAGTTACTTAGGGGTGACCTTTAATGTAGTTGATCAAATGTATGAGTCACTAATTCTGAGAACTGGGGTGGAGGTGGGGTGTTGCAATAAATGGCTTGCTTTGCTGGAAAATGTGTCATTCAAGATACAACTTTCTTCTCTGCTGCAGTTTCTGTTTGTAGTTTCTGTGACACTTATTATTTGCAAAATCTGAACCTATATTTTGTTAAGAGCAAGCTCGAGTTGAGCAACGTATGTTCAATTTTTTTTAAAAACAGGATTAGAACGTTTTAATGTAAGTGTTGTATGCTCTGAGATCGCAGTCGATACTTTTGCCCCTGGGTGGTCCGAACGGACCTAAACCATCCTGCAGATAAGGAAGAATATATCTTGCTGATCACAGGGACATCGCAAAGTCTCTGATTGATCCAAGAGAAGCTCTTCAAGCCGGTGACAAAAAATCCAGCCAAATGGCTAATGAAGTTGGGGTGGCTCTAAAATGGAAGGATATGGAAAGAGAAAGTGTTTTCAGCTGGTGAGGAATTTTTACTGTTTTAAAAGTGACTGCCTATAAAAAAAACCCTTAAAATTAATTTAAATTGGAGAACAGAAGAAATAAGCAGCGGAATTAAATTTGGACTAGTTTTGAACAATGAGTTATCCTACCTTTTAAATGCTATCCTTACGGATGGAATTTATGCAAGCCTTTTAAAATGAATAGATTAAGTTTCCTTCTATTTTTTTTTCCTTTGACTATTCTCTCTAATCTATGGACTAAAATTCTCCTCTTTCATTACTGTGGGTGTTTTTCTAACTCATTTTTTAAAACTTGAAATACAAAAAGATACAAAAAGAAACAAGGAAATGGTAACATTGTAACATTGTAACACTGCTACTCGGAGGCTAAGTTTGTTTATTGGAAACGAAATACTTTTTTCACTGATCATCCTGGCTTGACACTTCAAGGACTCACAGCTTGTGTATAGAGAGTGATAAGAAGAAGAAGAAAAGCACACAGATGTTCCTTTGAAGTAGATTTTTAACCAGAGAAAGCTGAAATGTTATCGTGATACTTAATTCTGTTAAAATCTTCTAAGCTAGAGCAGCAATGTTTGTTATCTGGAAATCATGGCGCAATTTCAGCACCAGAAAGAAGATATTCTGCAAAAGATATTCTCAGAAATACAGAAATTATCAAATACAAGTGAGAGGATAGAGAAGAAGTTGGATTACTTAGTGCATCTAACAGCAAAATATGACAGAGAAGTTGAAGATGTTCATCAAATGGAAAAAGTGGCAGTTAAAATCCAAAAAATTGAAGAGGAAAATGAATATAAAGAAATTAAAATTGCTGATATTTATGGTGATTGGTTTGTTTCTGAAAATGGAAAGAGTGGAATACTGAAAGAGGAATTAAATGGAGGGGAAACCTACCCCAGATGGGAAGATACAGAAGAGGAAAAAATAAAAGAATGTATGGATTTAAAGGGAAAAATCTTATTAGCAATAGTTTTGATAACACCACCGACAATCAAAGATAAGCTGATTAAGGAAACAGAAGAAGGCCATC
Organism: Thamnophis elegans; assembly: GCF_009769535.1. NCBI lineage: Eukaryota > Metazoa > Chordata > Lepidosauria > Squamata > Natricidae > Thamnophis > Thamnophis elegans. The sequence continues at coordinate 25,269,738 of NC_045544.1, forward strand.
AAAATTACATGAGACATTTTATAAGCAAAGAGTTTCTAAGAGGAGTACATACAAAGTTGATTAAGGAGATGATTAGAGGACTGATGCCACAAATGGCAGAAGATATGACACTGTTTTGTTACTGGAAAAATACAGGTTGATAGATGGAAGAGTATAATTTAAAACTAGCTAAACTTAGCAAAATTTAGTGATAACAGATATAGTTAAATAAATAATTGATAATGATAATAATGTATACAATGTATAGTGTTATGATAAATAATAACTGGATATGAATGTTGAATAGTACCCATGAAAGGAAGATTAGAAACCCTTTTGGATTATATATAAAGGTTAATAATAATAATAAAAAAGAATTAAGTTAGATTCAGTTAAGTCTTGATTACTAGGGGGAAAATGTTATGATACAGGATATAGTCAAATAAAGGAGAGATAATGATGACATTGTAAATGAAATGCCAGTATGTGGTTATGTATTAAATCTTGGTATATTTTATGATGGGACGTTTAAACAACTATAGTCAAATGAAAATGGAGGTATGATGACGGTAACATGTATAAATATCTGAGTTAAAATACTTGAGTTAATATGAATTATGCTTGATGACAGTGGAAGAGATGCATGAAAGTCTTTTGTAACCAACTGATACACTTTCTACAGTATGTAAAAAAAGAAAGATTTTATGTGTTGTGTTTGTTTTGAAAAAAAAAAAACTTTTTTAAAAAAGAACTTGGATCAACTATTCCATAGGTTTTCACATTTCCTACAGCTCTTCTACTGACAGAGAAGCTCCCCACTAACTTTTCTGCTTCTCTACTAAACATCTCCATATTGGTTGGTTTCAACCAGCACTTTCTATCATGCATGTTTTAAACCTGTCTAGATATATTTCAACAACAAAATGTTGGGCTACTGCATTTTTAAACAACAGAAGTAGTCAACCCTATACATAATTGTTTTATGAAATTGTATCAGAACATGGCTGGCTATAATATTGATTGTTGCCAATATATTCCAGTCAAGGAGAGCATGAAGGTAATGGTCTAGGACTAGAAGACCTCCAAGGTCCCTTCCAACTCTGCTATTGTATTGTATTGTATTGTATTGTATTGTATTGTATTATATTGTATTGTATTGTATTGTATTGTATTGTATTGTATTGTATTATTAAAAGATGGCTTATATTGCTGATGTCCCTTGGATGACTCTCCATTATTTTCATATGGATTTGGTGTTGATATTTTTGATGAACTATTTGTTTAGCTGGTGTGCCTGAGATTAGTTCCAGTAAAAAAGCCATACATGCATGAATGATCAGTGAAATATTTTTCCCCTTTGCATGCAACTTCCTTTGATGGCATACTTTTTAAAAAATTAGTGACACAATAACAAGTCAATAATATTATAATAAAAAGTGCATACATTGCAGTGATGAAAATAAACAAAATTTAAAAAATTAAGGGGGAAAAGTATCTATATAATATTCATATCACATTAATTCAATTTATTGTATCTATTATTAAATTTATTATTAAATCTAGGCCATATGAAAACATATTGCAATGCAGCCAATACAGGCATTTGTAATTAAATCTGTTTTCATGTACAGATCAGTGCAAAGGTGTAGAATGCTGCCTGCAGGAATCTTTTCTTGTAATTAATCAAAAGTTATAGTATAGGCAAACAACCAATGGCATATTTCTGCCAAAGTAAGAGTGAATTTTGTAGCTATTCAATATTTGGTCAATTCTTTCCGCAGTGAAATCAATGAGGACTGAGGAGTACTTAATGACTGTGCCCAAAAATGAGTAAGGATCATAAACTTTGAATTTTTTAAACAAAATACATTGTGGAAAACAAATGTAATCACTGTTACAAAAGCCATGATAATTGAATCAATAATGTAATTTTTGCCTAGCCAAAAATGTCTCCAATACTCACACTAGCTATTAAACTAGAACAATTATTTCATTAGAATTTTTAATTTGAAAATCTCCTCCTCTCCTTCCACCTATTACTACCCCAGTACAATTTTAGTTATATAATTTCTATTCCATCAAACATTGACTTCAAAAAAATAAATGTCGTTTTTTTTTAATGAAATCACGAGTTAGAAAGCAATATTATTTTTTTCAAACATTATACAACTTTGAATGACAGACCACTTTGTACATATAAAAGATGAGCACATGAGCATATATATGAATCCTCTGCAGTTGGGAAGTTAATAAATTTGAATGAATGAATCAATAATAGATTTTTATTCATTCATTCAAATTATTCGTTTTCTTTTTTCTTTTTCTTACCTTGCTTTTTTGTGTTGTTAGCCGAAAATGATACAGTTACTTGGTAGTAAAATGTATTACAAAGGACAGGGATGCTTTCCATTTGTATAATGGATTAATATACTCATATGGATGAAAAAAAAACACCCTTATTTTTATTTGTAGAAATCTACTTTGGTGATGCAATATTATTTTTGGCCTTTTATCTAGATGGTAAATTAATATAAAATTACAGTGAATCATGCATTTTAAAAATTCTTTTAAAAACAAAAACTTGGCTTGTAACCATCCATGCTTTTTAAAAAATATATACAATATAGATCTATTATATGGTATGTATTATTTTATAAATGAATGTGAGTGATTGTGCTCCCTACTGAGATAAGAGGACTTAACATTTTTAGTGGCCTTTAAGAATCATTTTGCTGGACAGACTTTTAAGTGAAGTTCTAATTATTTGTAACTATGTTAGCTATTTTGTACATATGGATTCTCTGATCTTTAAATAATATATATCCTGCCTCATGGGAATCATAAGTGGCTAAGTTTGTCAGTCAAGAACATGTAAATTATTCTTCATGTTTACAGGGATATGTTCACAATTACTCTTGGACTATTGCTTTATATTCTTCTGTTTCACTGCTCTGAGTCTGTAATCATTGATCTTTAATTTACATTCTGCATGCTTGCTTAGAAACTAAAATGTGGGTGAATGATAATCTTAAGGAAAGCCTCCTCCTCAGGGGTGGGTTTCTCGCCCCGTTCCAACCGGTTCGGTTGGAACGAGGCCGGCGGCGTCCTCGCGCATGCGTACTAGCATCTGTGTGATGCTCCAGCTGCTCCTGGAGGATCGCGCAGGCGCTGTATGGGTCCTGCGCATGCGTGGAAGCGCAGAATTCGGCAAAACCGGGTAAGGAGCGGGCGCGCGGGCGCGGGGGGGGCTTCGCCATTCCCGGAAGTTACTTACTTCCGGGTTCGGCGACCAACCGGATCGCGGGGACCGCCGCGAACCGGTTGAAACCCACCCCTGCTCCTCCTCCTAAAAATTATTAACCCTTCTCCTGAAATTGAAGATGGGGCTTCACCAGTGTGGGATTCAGCCAGTTCACACCTATTCGGGAGAACCAATTGATAATGTTCTAAGCAGTTTGGAGAACCAGTTGTTGAAAGAAATCTCATGTTGGTTTTTTCCACTTTACAGGGCTAATCCTGTAAGGAAGGCAGGAAGGAAACATTCTGGTTTGTTTCTAGCCTAATCTTCATTGTCCTGCTTATAGAAACTGCCTCTCTGGTTAACCCTTATTACGTTGTAACAGCTAAGGCGAAGCGCCCATCGACATGAATGATGTTGAGTTGGCCATGCCCACCCAGTCACATGGCCGCCAAGCCATGCCTACCCAGCTGGTCATCAGGGCAGAGAACTGGTTGTTAAATTATTTAAATCCCGCCACTGGGCTTCATTCAATTTATCACCAAGGATTCACAGCAAATTTATCCTATTTTGAAAAGGAGCTGACTCTTACCTAGAGCCAATCACAGAGCAGTTTTGAAGCCTATTGGATTGGACCTTAAGCTCAACAGATGAGGGCCCATTGCATGTTACATTTAAAAAAAATTATGCTAGATGTTTTTAAAAGCTGAAAATGGTCTGGGCCTCTCCTTTTCTCATAATCTCTATTTTCATTAATTTGTAATTTGGGATTTGAAGAAGAAACCGGGTTCTTGCTTCATTTCAAATTCTATAGTATTTGGGACCCTACGTCTCCACTGGCTTCTCAGCCCATGTTAGATATGCCCAGGGAGAAAGATTACCTAGTTATCAGAACGTTGATTTCTTCCTGACCATAATTTGGAGCACTGACCAATGCTAGCTCAAGAAGAAATATTTGATTTGCCGTGCTTGCTTCATTTAATTTTGAAATATCAACATCTGCACTTTTCTTTGTGCTTTTCTTTCAAGCAGTTTCCTTATTTTTCTCTCTTCCAGTAAATAACAACTCCAAGGTTGTTATTTACATTCTAGTCTACAGCTCAATTTGGATTCACGTGTTTCTATCTGAATTCTATCACTTCAATGGCTCTCCTCTCTCCCCAAAAATGTGGGCAGCTGATGTCTAAAGCACTTTTACATTTTTTATAGTTTCCCAAACTCTCCCTAATTATTTCAATAGAATTAAACTAGGTCCTTATTGTTTCCAAACACACACACACACACACACACACACACACACACACACACACACACGTTTATTATTCTAAAGGCTGGGCGGGGCTGGATTCTTGCTCAATTCAGTGTTTCAAGGATTGCTGGGGCACATGGGTGCAAGTTTATAAATGCACAGAGAAGGATGCATGAAGATCACATATAACTGGCTATATATCGACTTCTCCTGGATCCAACACTGATGCTATTTACATGCCAGTAGTCTTAATAAATATATAGGTTTGGGTTTTTAAAAATCATTCTGTCCTAGTGTACAATTTTATAGAAATTAGCCGTGCAGAAAATGCTTCTGCCAATCATCTGATTTTTTCTTCTTGAAAATCCACTTCCTATATCCTGTGTAACATAGCAGAATAATAGTGTAGATTTTTAATGTAATTTGTAGTGTGGGTAAGTTTATTAATAATATTTGTTTTGATTTCTGTAATAAATAAAAGGCAGCAAAGCATCCACACTTGGATTAACTTCATTTTCTGGACGTAAACTATTTTGGTAAAAGGTATAAATCAGTCTGTGTTTTCATTGACTTTTTCTCAGGCAAATATCTGTGATTGTGGGTAAATGCATGTGCCTTGAAATGCCATTTCATAGAAACTAAGAGTTCATTATAGTGTACAGATATATCAAACTATTATCCACTTTGTTAAAAACAGCATTTGCATCAATTACTTTATAGAAATTAATAAAAGGAAGTCTTGAGCTTGCATTTTTAAACCTTGTTAAGCATGGCACTTTTAATAGTGCCATCTATTTGAGAAGAACAAAGAAATGTTGAAATGGAGAAGTTGAAATACTCTGCATAAAAGATGTTTGCTTTTAGCTGCTGCTAATTATTTTAATCTATGGAAATTAGATAATGCACTAAATAAGAGAAGAGTGCTCTTTAAACTTGTGATTTTATTTCTACCAAATGGAACTTTGTTGTCACCTGATTTCTCTTAACACTGCCAATACAAGGTGTGATTCAAATTCATATTTAAAATATAGAGTAAAACAAAGAGATCATTTTGCAGGATTTCAGGAATTATTGCTAATATTTTTAGTTACAAAAGATCAAAAGGGGGAGAAACATAAATATGTGCATCTGTCTTTGATTAGTTAATTTGTGTTCTAGTTTGAGGACTCTTTCAAGAGGATGAATGATATAAAAATAATCCATTTTTATTTTATTGTTAGAATTATACCCTGCCTTTTTTGATAACTCAAGACAGCATACACATAATGCTTCTGCCTGTCTATTTTCCCCACAACCACAACCCTGTTGGATGGGTGGGCTAAGAGAGTAAGACTGGCCCAAAGTCATCCGGCTGGTTTGCATGCCTAAAGCTGCACTAGAACCGTGACCCGACAAACGCACGCATGACAAAAGCAAAACTGCGGCGCTAAAACCGCAACATCATCAACGTGCTGACAACAGCGCGCTGACAGAAGTGCGTTTTAAGTTAAGGTAAGGGCGCGATTTAAGTTAAGGTAAATGTTAGGGTCAGGGTTAAGTTTAGGGTTAGAGTTAGGGTTAGGGTTAGGGTTAGGTTTAAAGCGCGCTTCTGTCGGCGCACTGTTGTCGGCACACTTCAGCACTCATTCATCTGCGTGGTTTAGAACTCGCGGTTTTGTCACCGCGGTTTAGTTGGGCGCGCTTTTGTTGGGTGCCCTTTTGTTGGTGAACCCACTAGAACTCATGATCTCCTCATTTCTAAACTAGCATTTTAGCCACTACAAATCAACAATGGCAAAAGAAAGTATAAAGTTATTGCTAGGCTCTTTGAATTGATAGAGACTTATTAGTATTCCTCAAAATGATCGTGGTATAATACAGTCCTAAGGTACCTTCCTAATATATGGCTCATTTCCATCCTATCAAGTCTTCAAACATCCCCCTTTCAGTCAAGTTGGAGACTTTCAGAAAACTCTTCGCCCATTTCCCCACTATCCCACGATTCAAAGAAAAAATTAGATTAACTTTGGGTGCTTTAATTTGTTTATCCATGTGTTTTCTTGGTAAAATGCAGGTGTAGTTTACCATTGTTTTCTCCTGAATGAAATAAGACCTTTGCCATGGTCACGAAAGTGATTATCTGCTTCAGCATCTTCCTATATTACTGTTGGCCAATAGTGATGACTGCTTTAACTGGGCAGCTGGGACAACTTTTACATCTTATGTCAGTCACTCCTGGATTTCTTCACTCTCTCAGGTACATCCCACCAGCAACATTGTGAGGGAACTTATCTAACATGTTAAGAATATGTAATTTCCTATGAATTATATCCTTATTGGGCAATTAGTACCTATTTATCTGGGCCAGATTATTAAAAATTGCCTTTTGATTTAAATAAAATACTGGATCTTTAAGATTTACTCCTTAATACCAGCAGTTAATACACTTCAAAATATTGGCAAAAACTAGGAGTATCTGGATTGGCAATGACCCACCTTGATGAAATATTTTGCCTGACAGAAAAGTGTCACTCCATCTTGATGATGTAAGCCACTCTATTCTGACAAGGTCGATCTCACTCGATTGGCCATGTTTTATCCATCGAACTAAAGCAATGCAGCCACTCTGATCTGATTCTTCACAGTGGAGAGCTGTTCTGCCACAACGAGGCACTTCAGGGGCCCTACAAACAAAGCTTACCTGAAACAAAGCACCCCCTTCAGATTCGCCATAACCCGACTAACATTTTGCAACCCACACTGCTTCAAGTTTCAGAGAAAATACAACTGGAATGGTTAGGTAAAGCCAAAATGCTTCAACATCCAAATTAATGTGTGGCATTGCTCAGCCAGTAACTATGATGTTTTTAATGAGCTTGGTAGCAACATGAGCAAAGTGTCATCTGACTGATGGTCAGAAAACAACAGCAATATTTTAGCAATAGAAAGAATGTCCTCTCAATGTGTAGATGAGTCGTTATTTTTATTTTAATTATTTATTAAACCAATTTTGTTGTATTTAAGTACAATGACAATAAAGATTATACTTATACTTATTAAATTTATTTGCAGCTCATCTCCGGGTGGCTTTCAAAGTTAAAAACAATAGATATGAATGAATGAATGAATGAATGAATGAATGAATGAATGAATGAATGAATATACATGTGCACATGCATATACATACATACATACATGCATGCATGCATGCATGCATACATACAAAAATAAAAAGATGAGAGGAAGGGAACAAGGTGCACAGGTGGTGAGGTGGAATCTCCTTTTAGTCTATCAATCATCTCCAGTATGGCAGCGCCCCATTGGCAAACCAGGTTTTCATGCCCTTATGGAAGATCAGTATTCCTTTATATGTTCATTTATAAGCTTGCCTATAACAATATGGTTATTATAAGAAAGCCTGTGTCTCACTGACAATGTGCTAAATCTCACAGTGTTTTAAAGCCCATTGTACCACCCTAGTGTGAAAGCCGGTTTGGTGTGGTGATTTAAGTACTAGGCTAAAAGCCGGAAGATTGGGAGTTCTAGTCCCACTTTAGGCACAATGCCAGCTGGGTGACCATGGGTCAGTCACACTCTCTCAGTCCTAGGAAGAAGACAATGCAAACAAACAAACAAACAAAATTGCCAAGGAAACTGCAGGGACTTATCCAGGCAGTCTCTGAAAACTCGACACAATTGAAGGGGTGGGGCACCTTTAGCATTTCATTACCTAGCCTATCCCAAATTATTGTTAGGAGGGCAAAATTATGGTGAGGAGGAAATCCATCTCTGCGAGAAAAATAAGGAAAATATTTAAAAGTGAGTGTGTTCCTTATATCCCTAAATGCCACATTTTTGAGCAGTATTCCTCATGCTGGATATCAATATTTTGATCTAGTTGACAACGTCAGATGTAGAGAATTTCAGAATATTAAAGAAAATAGAATCCATGATAAAATATTTCCATGGGGAAAAGATGATGCATCAATATAAGAAAAAACCCCAGATATTAAAGTGTCTTTGCCATTTCTAAATAATTACTGGAGAAGGAATTTTGCATTCCTTCTAATGGTTTCTTCTTCGTTTTGTTGATGCAGCTATGAATTAGCTTGTTAAGGGGCAAAAAAACCTCATAACAGTTTTTTAAAGACCCAGTAAGGGTTAAAATCCACAAACAGATGCCCTGGATTCTGAATCTTGACAAGCAAATTGTTTTCATTTGTCTGAAGTGCTGGAGCAATATCCATTTTTATAATAGGTGATTATTTCTTTTAGTCTTACAATGTAGCTTAACATACATAGTCCCAGTGTGTGGAATCAAGAGTAAAGAGAAAATAATTGAATATTTTGCGGAACTGTTGATGCAAAGATTTAAAACAGATAATTAAAATCAGAAAGTTCTAATTAATCTCTTAAATACTCAATCACTGAGCATACTACATATGTTCTGAAGATGTAGATATATACTTCACTGCTAAAAGAAAAGAGATGCCTCTGTATACAGACCTAACATAGAAGTGCTTTTCTTCATTCCAAATTCTGAAATACTTAATGACCTTATTTACACATCTCACAAATGTGCATAGTCTGGTAGAGACATTGTGTAACCCCCCACCCCCCGAATGAATACTGTCCTATATCTCTGTTTAAATTTGACCTAATTTGAACATACACAAAATCTACATATTATGGTAGATAACTGTGCTTTTATAGCCTGGGCAAAATTTTATTCAAATTTGGAAATAATCAGGAGTCTTTCTGGTAATGAAAGCTTTTTAATTGAAGGGAAGAACCTTGTCAGTAGAAATATAAAACAATGTCACCAAAGATAGTATGATTTCACAAAGATAGTATGATTCACTCCTCTATCGGTGTGGCAACTTTTCTGATATCCTCTAATATTTCCTCTCAAGCTTACCAAGAGTCTTTAACCATTACCCTTTGCAACTTAGTTTTCAGACCCTTCGCCTTAGTAGTGCTCTGAAGTTGCCCCAATTCAATCGTTTTTGAATTGTGATTTCTAGAACTAGACACAGTTCTCCAAATGGAGACTGACCAGGGCAAACTAAATCAGAACAGTATATTCCTGTGATCCAGAATCTACTGCATCCCAAGGCAGCTGCATCACATTGTTTGTTTTGTTTGTGGCTAACAAGGTCATAGCTCCTTCACGTCCATTATTGCCAAGTAGCTTTCACCAACCTTAAACTTGTACCCTATCTTTTTTCTACCTATGTCCATATTTCTACTTAGATGCATGTTGCGAGTGCAAGGGCTCAACAGTTTGAGACCCAAGCTGCACGCAATGACGTGAGTTCCTGTTACTTGCCCTAACTCCTGCCCACCTAGCAACTTGAAAGCATGCAAATGCAAGTAGATTAGTAGTTATCACTTTGGTGGAAAGTAACAGCGTTCTGTTTGCCTTTGGCATATAGCCATCCTGGCCACATGACCACAGACATTGTCTTCAGACAACACATGCCCCCTTGGTTAAGAAACAGAGATGAGCACTGTACCCTAGAGTCAGACATGACCGACAGGAACATTTTTACTTTTTAGTTGCATGCTAGGTGAATGTTGTCCCTACTATTCCATATCCCCTTCATTTCCTTCCATTATTAAAAATTGTCTAATTCTTTTTAAATCTTCTCACTTTCATGTAAACTATTAACCACATATTTCAGGCCACATATCCCAAATTAGCCAAAGATATCTCACTTGTCATCCATACACTTAAAATGATCTCTTCAACTCCTTCCAAGTTATTGATAAACATGTTGGACATTCTTGTGACCCAGCATATAGCTCCGTGGTACTCCATATGACATGAGTGGAAGTGGAGCCATTAATGCATATTTTCTAGGTGTGATCATTCAGCTATCTATCAGCTCAGCTAAACTATTTGGTATCACTTTATTTATTTTTTTAAATAGTTTTTATTAAACATTATTACCTTTAAAAACAGAAAGAAAAACACAACAACATAAGAAAAGACAACACATACATAACAATATAAAGTAAATATACAGCCTTTTGTATCGGCATTCATTAGTTATACATTTTTTAAAGAGTAAAACATACAAATACAAATAAAATTTTAAACATACAACCCCCCTCCCCCCCCCCGCGGTGACAGTCATTCACAGCCCAACTTTTTTCTTTCCTTCCTCATTGTTAGGTCTCTAAGCCACATCTTCTCATTACAAAGTTCAGGGATCTATTACAATACTCATGTTCACTTTTAACTTTCCCCATTTTAAGTCCCTGCTGTTCTCCTTGTCGCCCACATATACCATAAGTTCCAGCTAAGATAATGTTCCGTTTCTCCTTTGTCTCTCAGCCAACCCGTCATTCTGTCCATTTCTGCACATTCATAGATCTTTTTAATTATAGCATCTTCCGACGGTATGGTAGTGGATTTCCAAATTGTGCATAAGTTATTCTTGCGGCCACAATTATATGTAGGCTCAAATGCCATATTGAACTGCTTATGTTTTCTGGTTTAATGCTTAGTAGAAGGTTCTCGGGTCTCCATTCCATGTTTGCCCCGGTAACCTCTTTTAGCCATTTTTTAATCCTTTTCCAATATTTCGTGACCTCAGTACAGGACCACCAAATATGGTAGAATGTGCCATCCTTTCTTCCACATTTCCAACACAATGGAGATAACCCAGGGAACATCTTGGCTAACCTCGTTGGGGGGAAGTGCCACCTATAAACCATCTTGTATATGTTTTCTTTGAATGCTGTAGATATTGTAAGTTTAATGGTCTTACTCCATAGATCCCACCATTTGCCCATTTCAATTTCATAGCCAAAGTTTCTCTCCCATGCTATTAGAAGGCTTTTGTCCATCTAACTGCTATCTCTTCATTAGCATCTTGGCAGGTCAAAAATTGGTAAATCTTCGATAACATTTTCTTGTCTCCACCAAACAAAATCTTATCTAGCTCCTGAGCATTTGGGTAGATCCCAAAACATACCTTATCACTTTTAAACCTGTTTCTAACCTGTAAATATTCCCACCATTCCAGATTCCTCCCCTGCTGCTCTAATTCCATCTTTGTTTTCATGTTGCCATCTTCTGTCATGATGTCTTTATATGTTATGTTTCTTGTCCAATTAAATACACTGGGATGCGTTAAGGCCTCTAATGGTGCCAACCAGCACGGAACCCTAAGATAGTATTTTTTCCTCATCTTTTCCCAGATCCCCATCAAAATCTTCCGAATATAATGTCCCATGGGGGGTGTCTCTTTCTTGCCAGAGGGAGGCATGCCATCCCTGAGGGAGGTCATGTCCCTTTATAGCCAATAGGCGCCTTCTACTCAACATCACCCAATCCTTCACCCATGTCATAATTGCTGCATTATAGTATGCTTCCCAGTTGGGTACTCCGAAGCCTTGGAGACCATAGTGGCTCGATTTATATGGCAAGGCAAGAAAGCACGAATTAAAGCCCAAATATTGCAAAAACGTAGAGAACTGGGAGGTATCACTTTATTAAGGGGATTATCATAAATGTAATTCTATGAAAGAGATGACCATAGACACTATGTTTATGGCATTCCCCATAGGTATTAAGCCAGAACTATATCAAAGAAGGAGTTTGGTATGATTTGTTTGTGATAAACTCATGCTGGCTCCTATTAATTATACCTATCCAAGTGCTCACATACATGTTGCTTTGTAATCTGGTTGAAGACCTTGCCCAGTATAAACTTCAATTTTGTGGACAATTGATTTAGGAGATCCCCAGGGATCCATAATAGCACTACATTGCACTAGCATTTGTCTGTCCTTTTTCAGGGTGAAATGACTTCTGCCATAAGATACCAGTGAAATCAAGGGAGAAAAGGAAAACGGGAAAATCCCTTATTTAGAACCGTTAGCAAACTTGTATGACTTTCCAAACTGCTTTTAAACATAAATCTGAAGACCAATAAGTAGCACAATACTTTTCATTTAGATAACTTGCAGAAGGGGCTGTTTATTTTCAATAGTGCATCTAGTCCTATAGAACAAATTGTGATTTGCTATTGCAATTACTACAGTCAAAAGTATTTAAAGCATTATGTCCTTATTATTGTTATCACCATTAATTCTGACTCAATCACTCACTTCTGCAGATACAAGAATGCTAGTGATAGACCTGGATATTCAGAGTGAAATTTGAACTCTTGGTGTATATTCATATTATATTTGACTTATTTTAGTCACCAATCATTTTAATGTCTTGTCTTACAAGTTTTCTCAGCTGCAGTACAAATATTTTTATCAGCACCAAAACGATTAAAATGCTACCCTGACACTGAAAAAAGGGGGACTTATTAATTTTCAATATACCTCTGACAAATAGGGAGAAACAATGATAATATGCTGCACCCTTTGAAGATACTTCCCTTTAAGTATCTCTGAGCCCTGAAGAGGAATTTCAAGCCTTTCCTTTTCTTCTGTTTTCCTTTGAGACAAGACAGACAGAATAAACTGTAAAGGCAAAGGCCTAATCACATTATCCTCTAAAATAAGGAGAAAATGAGATTTGTGCATATTGATGCTTGCATATGAAGATACATTGATATGTATTTGTGACTGTCTTGATGTAACGTATTTTTCTTTCTTTCTTTCTTCCTTCCTTCCTTCCTTCCTTCCTTCCTTCCTTCCTTCCTTCCTTCCTTTCTTTCTTTCTTTCTTTCTTTCTTTCTTTCTTTCTTTCTTTCTTTCTCTCTTTCTGCAAAATGTTTCTCTGAGACCCAAACACATCTTTTAAATTGTCTGTACATAACTAAAAGTTTTTCAGAAGTGTCTTCCTTCCTAGAGCTGAAAAAGAGTGACAGGTCCAAGGTTACTGGCAGGACTAGAACTCCCAGTCATCTGCTTTCTAGCCTAGTGCTGTAGCCATTACATAAACTGGTTCTCTATGAAAAATTTCAAAATCACAAAACTGTGTCTCACGTTGGCCATGCCATGCAGGGGGAAGTCAATGGAGAAAGCAATTATGTTTGGAAGAGGTAGTGGCAAAAGGAAACCAGGCCAACATTGTCAAAGCTGATACCAGCCAGACCATACAAAACCTCAAAGAAATAATGCAATATCGGAAGATATGGAGAGACCTGGCTCATAGAATTGTCAAGAGTCAGATTCAACTGAAAGGATAATATCATTATCATCATAAGCATCTTAAGGAAATTGAAATAAGGAAGAACTTCAATGATGCCCCATAAGAATTTTCAAGAGAGACTGAAGCTCAATTTAGGAAGATGTTCACTCCATTTGTATAGTACAGTGGCTAAAAAGCTCTAAGTTCTTGTTCCATCAAGGCAGATGGTGATGCTGTAATTCATAGATATTAAAAAACAAATTACCTATGAATTTATGTCATCTTCCCTTCATAGCCATCTAAGCTCCAGGTCATGAACCTATCTTGGGGCAGTAGGATCCAGAAATGAAACAAGTAAGTAGCAATAGGTTGTTCTTTTTTCTTGTCCGGAATATCCTGTCCACTGGCTTCATTAGATGAGCCATAACTATTCTACAGTTAAACAAATCGATCAGAGTCCGGCTTGGGCAGAGACTGAGAATGCCAGTGCCCTCTGCTGGAGCCTTCTGGCTGCCAGCAGCTTCACACTTACATAGGTAAAGGTATTATTATAGGGACTCTTCTGCAGCTCAGTGTGCTCGCAGCTGCTATTACTAATATTAATATAAAATGTCCTATAAACCTCAACAGACAAGGGTTGGGTAGGGACACAAATCCATATGATGATTGCTCATGACACAGGATCTTGAATGGTTCTGCAGAGCGTTCTTTTCATTTATTTAAAAAAAATCATTCCAATGCGTGCAATTTTTTTTTCTTTGCACTTGTTGGATGTATGTCATTGCAATAATCTTTTAATTACTATTGTGCAGTTAAAAGCATGAATTACTACTGCTGGCTGTTACTGCCATATTGACCAGGAGGGAGTTTTTCCTTTTTGCCAAAAATATTTGGCCACTAATTGTGCAGCCTGTCGGCAGAGCATTGTTTATACATGTTAACATGATGCCAAGTGGATTGTTTCTCTACATGGATCTTGGCTTGGTCCCAGTCAGTGGCAGTCTACAGACAAAAAGATACTTTTATGGCAAGGTGCAAAAAAAGAAAGAAAGAAAGAAAGAAAGAGAAAGAAAGAAAGAAAAAAAGAAAGAAAGAAAGAAAGAAAGAAAGAAACAAAGAAAGAAAGAAAGAAAGAAAGAAAGAAAGAAAGAAAGAAAGAAAGAAAGAAAGAAAGAAGCAGCAGAAGCTCTTTGGACAATAATCCTCTACGTAATTCAACCGCTTTTCCTACATGAACACAGAGCCTAGGGGTGGATGGATCAAATGCTTTTCTTTTCAGCACCTTATGCTGAAAAGTAATTTCAGAGAAATAGGTTTGGTGCTGTGAAGTTATTAACTCCAGTGAGTCTGCATTCTTGAACAGCTTAATGGAGAATATTTAATAAATTATGAAATACTCAAAAGCGGTTTTTAAAAATGTTATCACAAACCATACGTATTATTTCTGCTTTCATTCATGCTTTTTGCTACATGAATTGCACATTTATTTTTTTACGCCAAAAACTTATTTCTTTCTCTGGATTAAGTACTTTAAGAAGACCCATTGAGCCATATTGGGACTGGTCTGGACTTGGTGCAATATTTTTACTTTCACACCAAATGTTCTCCTTTATCAGATGAACTCTGAGAATAGCATGAATCGTTGCTCTTGATGGGAAGTCTTTTAATTCATGATTGGGATTCTATCTCTAGATTAAAATCTATTTTATGTTAAAGTACAAATACTATGAAATAGTAAGGAACATCTGCCACCAATTTACATTACAAAATTGACTTCTATCATTCTTTTTCTCAAGCCAACCTATTGGAAAAGTGTATGGTCTGTTAGTCTGTGCAAAATGCAGTACTTGCACTGTGATCTTCAGATGCCAAATCTGCGAAGGTCATAGGCTTGTTCCTTGTTTCTGAACAAAAAGGGTTGGTGTTACCTTTATGACAATCATATTCATATCTTCGTATAATTTATTAAGGTTTTGCTCCATTCTTCTGTCCAATCTGAGCTATGACTGGCAGGCATCCATGAAAAAGGCTTTGTGAGAGGTTGTAGAGTCTGGGAGAGCAATGTTAGAACTTAACAACCAAAAGATAGGAAATGAGGTCCTTTGGTAGCTATTCTCATAAATGGCAACTAATAAGTCCAGGTGGCAAATAACCTGGGAAGAAACTCTTCAAAATATTCCAAGAGACTCCATGAACTCATTAATAAATGAGGGTGAAAAATGTCTGTGATAATTCCCAAGATTTTGTCTTGGATGCTTATAGAATTCAATCTTGACCAACTGTATTAGGCTTGAAAGGCCTCTGGAGCAGTGGTGGGATTCATTTTTTTTACTACCGATTATGTGGGTGTGGCTTTGTGGGCATGGCTTGGCTTTGTGGGCATGGCTTTGTGGGTGTGGTCTACTGTATAGTATTTACAGGATAGTGTAAAATCTCCATTCCCTCCCCACTTCAGGGGAAGGTTACTGCAAAATCTCCATTTCCTCCTGATCAGCTGGGACTCGGGAGGCAGAGAATAGATGGGGGCAGGCAGAGTCAGTCAGAGGTGGTATTTACCGGTTCTCCAAACTACTCAAACTTTCTGCTACCGGTTCTCCAGAACTGGTCAAAACCTGCTGAATACCACCTCTGCTCTGGAGGGTATCATTTAGGTTACTGACATGGCTAGTTAATTATCCCACTTATTTTTTATAAATAACTCAAGACAGTAAACATGCCTAATTTTTCTTTCCCCTCCTATTTTCTCCACAACAACAACCTTATGAGGTGAGTTGGGATAATAAAGTGACTGGCTCAGTCACCCAGCTGGCTTCCATGCCTAAAGTGGGATTAGAACTCATAATCTCCCGATTTGCAGCCTGATGCCTTAACCATTGAACCAAACTGGTCTAGTGCTCTCAATCTGCTTTTGGCTATTTTATTCGATAAATGTGATTTAATTATACAGTCTGATAACATGTTTTTGGTGAATCTGCTTTTTGAAAAATAAGCACTTTTGCTACTGCTATATTTCTTTCCTTTGTTATCAATATATTGATTATTGCTGCATTTAGGGATTTATTTTGGAAGGGAAATATACTATTTTTTAAGTTGTTTTCATATTTATTTTATTAACTTAACATATTTATATACTGTCCGTTGTGCAAGGCATCCTTGGATGATGTAGAGAACTCAAAATCCATTTGAATACAGCACTAACTAAAGTGTAGCGCTAAATACTACACTAACACAATTTAAAACCCGCAAGAAATAAAAATTACATAAAAATTCCTGAATCTATAGCCTGATGTAACGGAGAAGTACTTTGAATGAGTTGGTGCAACCCCAGTTCCTGTTTTTGAACAGTAAGAATTTTAGTTGCTCTTAAACAGGCAGTAAGCCTAGATATGACCATGAGTAATGTAGACAATCCTGAACATATTCACTGAACTTCTTTTTTTGTGAATGGCTATAAGTAAAAAGAGGACATGATATTCTTGCACTTTTATGCAACTGTATTATTTAGAAGTTATGTGGGGCAGATGTAAGGGAATAGCCAAAAGTCAAAAGATGTACTGGTATGTTTTTTTAATAAATCCATCCATCTTTCTCACCTTAAAAGAGGTATCAGGCATATGTCCTTTAGAATCTTATAATGTAAATATCCTGTAGTGTTTAAGTCCTGTTGAACACTGCAAATATTACCTGAGAGTAAACATGAATAGGATTGCAGTGGAAGTAAATGATTTTTTTTTTGCATATTGTTTAATTGCTCTTGCTTGAATTTAGCAGGGCTGCAGATCGTGTTACATTGTAAAACAATGTTCAAAGACAAGTAATACATCATATCTAGGTTATAGAGATATCTTTCTTCAAATCTGCATTAAGAATTCAATCATGCTCTACTGGGATATTATTCAGCTTAGTACAACTCAACACAAATACCTTACCTTTTGTTTGAGATATCTAAGGCAGACATTTGCGAGTGCAAAGCCTCCACTGTGGAGTTTTACAAGTACAACTGAATGTGTTTTGCTTCCTTATAACCTCAAATCTTACATTTGGAAGCCAATGAGCAAAACAGTTGTGTAGATGAAGATCTCCACACGATGCAGACAATTGGACTGTTCATTCTCCTTTTAACTGATATTGCAAACATAATATCATGTAGAGATATTGTTGTCATCACGGTTCTAGTCAGTACCCTATCAATACAAAATGGATCTCCTGTATTGCAGGTGGTCACCTATTTACAACCGTAGTTGAGTCTGGGATTATAGTTGTAAGACATGCTGGTTATTAAGTAACTGGTTATTAAGTGACTGAACTAATTTTAGGACATTTCCTGTGGCAGTTGTTAAACAAATCTGTGGTCGTTGAGCAAATTCATTGTTTACAGGATGCTGCAAATGGCTGTAAATACAGACCAGTTGCTATGTGTCCAAAATGCAATCATGTGACTGTGTGTGGGAACTTCAAATCCAGGTCATGTGTATATTTTGGGAGATCTATTGAAATCATCAAGGACTACCTGTACCTGTAATTTCATTGTTAGGGCTAATCTAAAAGCCAGCTAACAAAGTCATTCAGGCACTAGGCTGGAAACAAGGAAACTAGGAAGCCTAGTATGACTTTAGGCAAAAATGCCAATGGGTGACATCAGGCCAGTTATTATCTCTCAATCTTAGGAAGGAGACAAGAGCAAACTACTTCTGAAAAACTATCCCAAGAAAACTTCAGGGATTAATCCGGTAGTCAACATGGACCTGATGGAAGGTAGATGGAGTTACATTCAAATGATATGTGGTTCTCTGCCTCCTGATCTGGGAGCAGCAAATCGTGCCTAAGTTGCTTTTTTATTTAATTTTTAACATTTTCATCATGGCGGGTGGACAAGAGGAGAGTTGAAATCCACAGCTGGAAAAGGTATGTGGATCGGACGGAGGGAGGGGGGAAATTCAAAATTATTGTAATTTAATTTGTAATTTTTTATTGTGAGTAATTTGTGTGTGTGTGTGTGTGCGTGTGTTTCTTTCTTCACTCAAACAAACTCTCTCTCAATTTGAGAGAGAGTTTGTTTGAGAAGAGAGGGGCAGCCCTCTCCCCCCCACTGGGAGCCCCGTCCTGCTCCCCTCTCCCTTTCCTCCTCTTCCTCTCCCCTTTCTTTGCTGGCTGCTGCCTCGCGCCCCCCCTGTGTCCGACAGGCCAGGCATCTCACGTTTAGGTCCACCATAAATGCGAGACGCATGGCCTGTTGGACACAGTGGTGGGGTCAGAGAAGGCGGGGGGCAAGGCGGCGGAGCGCGGCAGCGGCAGGTACGTTCTCGCTGCTGTGTCCAACAGGCCAGGCGTCTCGCGTTTAAGTCCGCCATAAACATGAGACGCCTGGCCTGTTGGACACAGCGGTGGGGACGTTGCTTCTTGCCGCTGCCGCGCTCTTGCCTCACCAACCATAATCCTCACCGCATGTCACTGGATATTAAATGATAAGGATTAAAAGCAAACTTTCAAATATCAAGGAAAATGCATCAAGTCCATTGAAATCAGTGAAGTGTGTGGACCATAGTTTAAGTCCCACTGATTTTGGCAGTACTGAACCAGCCAACACAATTTCAGTTCCACACACGGTGGGTATTTCAGGTGATACTTCAGAAAATGGTACTATTCATCATAAAACATTGGGTTTCAGGAGCACCATTTTTCCTTTGTAACTGTAGCATTCATAGCCTAGGACAGAAAACTTGTTGCTATTTGAATTATGACTTCATCTCCTCACCTGTTCTATGTAAGAAAATTTCACTGAGAAACTTCCTAAAACTTCAGTCCCCCTTTATGCAAAAAAAAGATGACTTTCCAGCCTCGCTTCACAAATGCAGTCAATTTCTTTGATTTTCTATTTGTTCGGTTCTGTTATCTTTCAGATGTTTATTAGTGAAGAGTGATCAGAATGGAAATTGTTTCATCACAATGTTACATTTCTTTTTCGGGTTTTGTGACCTTTATTTTGTTTAAATATCTATTTAAATTGAGACCATTTGAAGGTTGGGAATAACAGACATGTATCCTGCTACCTTTATTTACAGATTATTTTTAAAAGTGGGCATTTAATAATAAACAATATATAACATTAAACTTTTGGTTCCTTTATATTTTATAATAATAAATGTATCAATTATTAATAAATTATAAAGCAAACATTCTAAGAAGAATAACACATTACAAAGCTTTAATACACAAAAGCCACTATTTGTCGACTAGAACTAATAACACTACAAATTGCACATTCCACCATGGGCATAGTAACAAATGGCTATGCATGGTATTTAACATTGGGTAGTAATCCTTCTCTTTCTTTAACCATCCTATACTGGATTTTGATTATATCAGTACTATTTTTTTGATGATTTTTTCCCAGTCATTGTTAGCCTTATGTTGCATTTTGCTCTCTTATTCAATTGCCATATGAATGAATGCATTTTATTTCTGCATCCAAATGCCACTATAAGTGTTCCAGCTACACATGACTACTTGTAGTTGATTTTGATGGAACAACTGTCCTTTAAGAAAATATGCAAGTTATTGACAGCATTATTTGCCAGGCCCTACATTGTCCTTGGAAATATGTAATATTTTTATTAAGCCAGTAGCACTTCTCACTTACTATTACTGTAATATAACAGTTTTGCTGCTAATTTTTCACTTATTTGAGCGTATATCACAGCTGGCCATTGTCTATTATTTATGAGATTTGTCTATTGCCAGAAATCTGACAGTTTCTAGGTAGCTTACAAAACTTACAAATAATTTACAAGTAACACACATAGAACACAGTATAATATCAATATAATTATTTTTTAAAATGCAATTCAGAATTAATTATTAAAATCAATCAATCAATTAAATTAATTAATTGAAATAGTACAATTCAAAATCCAATTTTGCACTAAAATCAATGAGTTCAAATTTTGTTTGGAATGACAATGTTGACCGATGGGGCATGGGTATATGTGCATAGTGATGATAGTTCCCCAAACCTACAGATGACTTCTTCCCAAGGTTTTACAAAAACTTTGAATAGGATGAGGAAATGGCTAAGCAATAAGACTTCTAACAAAGCGTCCTTGTACCACACACACACACACACATACTCCCTCAATCACTATCTCAGCATTTCCACTCAGATAGGAATAGAACCATTCTAACACCAACTCTCAACTCCCAACACTCATAATTGCCAGTGCTGGTGCAGTATTTGTTTAAAGAAGCTGTAGTATTGAAAGCTGCTGAAAAGTCTAGAACAGGGCTGTTAAACCACAGACCAGATGAGTCACATGCTGGCCACACCCAGTTTAGTGAAAGGGGAAAAAGTCACAATATGTCATGTGATGCTGCCGTGATGAGGCGAATTTGAAACCCCTGGTCTAGAAGGATGGCCAACCTTTTCTAGCTAGAGTCATTCATGAAAAAAAGCAATGCCATTTCCATTCCATGCCTAGGTTTGTACCCAGGCTGTCATGAGCAAGTAATATGTATCTTCCAGAGTCCTTTGCAACTGCAGCATTGGAGATAGGGCAGTGGTTTTGTCTAACTTTGTTGACTCCAAATCTGGTCTTTGTAAGATTTTTTTAAAGTCCTTAACAACTGTCCCTCCCTAAAGGAAGTATTGGGTACAGCCTAGCTCCAACTCCCAATTCCCTTCAAGGCTGCTTTGATTATCTAATGGTTATTCCATTAGATAAAATACAGTGGCAACTTGATGGATGTTCTTCATAGCCTACAGCTTAGCCTCAGTTGTATACTCTAGTATAGTATCGGTAAATGTCATTCTAATTTCAGAAAATGTATCCCTTTTCCACAAATTGAGTGTTAAGGGTTTGTTTTTAGAAAAAAATATACGAGTTTTATGATTTACCTTTCTTTTAGAAGCTTTCTGTACTTCTGCCCCCAACCACCAAGTGATCCAAGGAGTTGGAAATCTTTAGAATGCTACAAGAAGTACTCAGGTAATTAGTAAGTTTCCACTGTACCATACACAATTTTAGCATTGCACTAAGTCAAAATTTCTTCTTGAACCTGCTTGATTATTTTTATATATAATGAAATTAAAAACTAACACAACTAAGAGAAAGAAAGAAAAATAAATAAATAAAAGAGAAAGCTAAAAGTGCAAGAAAAGAAAAGAGTAAGGGAGAAGAGAATAGAAATATAAAAGATACAAAAATAATTTTCTTACAGTAATTATAAGTACAATTATACTATGATTATAATATAGCTCTCTTCTTTCCATGGTCTACCCTTGCGTAATCACAAGTTCATTTTTCTCTCTTTTTCTTTATGATTGTAACTTATTGAAAGTTTCAATCCTTTTAGCCACATATTTTCCCATTGTTCCATCTGTATAACCCAAACTTTAACCCATTTTCATGTGTTTTTCTGTTTCAAATTTCAATGAAAATTTACACATTTTAGCAATTGCATGTTCTTCATTTGTACACAGTTCTGGTTCAGATTCAGAATAATCAAAAACATAAAGGTTGATGACTACTTTAAACATTTTTAATAACTGTAATTAAGAGGACCATTGATAACTATATGGCACTCTGATCTTCTCTTGATTTTATTTTAGATTTCCCTTGACAAAATTATAATATCTCACAAGAAGTTAGTGTTTACTTATTATTTCTCCTCTGTAAAATGATTCTTGTTCTGAGAGCAGCAGAGGTGTTTTTCAGGCACAAAATGGATTTGTATCTATTCCATATTTTCAGTATGACACATAATGAAAAGCCATGTTGACCTTGATGTCATCAGAGCATAAATATCTATGCCAACCAGTCTTCAAGTCATGTCCTTCTAACTCCAAAAGCCTTCTATTTCTCAGCAGCACCAATAAGCTGCAAAATAGTGTTTCACATCAGGTGAAGTCAATCCTCTTTTCTTTGCATCTTATACATCTTATATTTAACTTATTATTTTCCCCTGCCACAGAAATTTAATTGATCCTTTTGCCTTTGTTTAAATGGTCCATCAGTTGTCAAAAAAAAAGCATTGAAACAAAAACATCATTCTGAGAAAGGCATTCATTTTTATAATAAATATTATCTCCAATAATGACAGTTGTAATTTCTCCCATCTTAACATATCTTTTTAAAACTCATTCCATTTCTTAACATAGAAATGGAAACAACATACAATTCATATTGCATGTCACAATATACTCAAATATTTTACCTTCTTCTCAATCTAAAAACCCGTGTTATTAATCAGTTCTGTTTTATCTTCTATTTTCATATTTCTTCAACTTTTAGTCTTCTGTTTATTAACCTTAAGACCTGCTAATGCACCAAATTACTCCTCCTCCATCCAATGCAAAGAATTTAATCCAATTCTGCAAATGCATATTCTCCAAGTAGTGCATTTGTTCTTGCATTATCTGGGGAAGATCAGAGGGGTTCTGAAGAATTTTGAAAATAGGGTGTGTGGTTTGGGATGGGGCTGGCATGTGTGGTCTCGTGAAGAAGGCATAGGCAGCCAGCAGCTGAATGGCATACTGTAGATCTAGCTCCATCAGCAGTAGGAGTAAAACAGAGTCATCTTGGTGGAGCAGAACCATCAAAAGCAGGATGGCCAAAAGGATGGAGGTAGGCAGGTAGGGAGAGTTGCAGCACCCTATGGTTATAAGCACTGCTGGTTCAGTGGGAAGGCTGACACTGTCAGGGGCAGCTGAGCTATGCAGCACAGTGAAGCTCCTCAACTCATGCACTTCCTGTGCTAAGTCTTTCAGCTCTCCCTTCACTCCCATTCATCACGACCATGCACAACACAGTCCTTGCCTGGGACTCCCTCTGCTCAATGACCCACAATTGTCAGTTAACGGCAGAAACCTGGATTGCTGTCGCTAAGAGATGCAGTCACATGACATTTTGCTTTATGACTGCATTGTTTAACAATGGAAAGTCTGGTGTCAGGTGTGGTTGTAAAGTGATTCCCAGTACTAGAATGCAACGCAGAGATAATACCCAGGTATCAAATCAGCATTGGAGATTGAGGACAAAAAAATCATGAATATGTGGTTCTTAAATATGTCTCTTTTCTAATAAGCAGTGGGGCCACATATGATATCAGGCCAATGGAAGGTAATCTAGCATAAGTCTGTCAATACTGTCCCCATATCTGGTCCCAGTCTAATCACCACTGAGTCCATTCTATCTCCTGCCAGTCACTCAAGGGAGGAGGCCTCAAAGCCTCATAGAACAAGAGAGAAGAGTTATTTTTTTAAAAAAAGGAGGGGAAAGACAATTTGACTTGTCAGGATCTTTCTTCCACCACACCTATTCATTTCCTCCTTGCCTATTTCAAAGTATCTTGCTTTTGAGTACATATTGCATGAAATGGCCTCACAACAATGAAATACATTTTACCCAGCAGGATATTGAAACCATATCAAAGAACTAACATGTGGAGGGATTGTAGCATCAACATGATGCTTTGGAGGTGCATCATGTTAATCAATGTGACAATGACATCTCAGAAAAGATATTCAGTACTTACATAGACCCCTCTTAGAGTCAGACTGAATGAACAGGATCAGTGTACATGACTGGGATGCCAGTGATGGAGGGAGGGAGAGGGAGAGGGGGGGGTAGAGGGAGAGGGAGGGAGAGAGATGGGGGGAGGGAGAGGGAGGCCATCAAAGTACTAACTCTAATGTTAGGGGTTTTTATATTAAAACTTTTCAACACTTCTTTTTCAGGTATGTTTAAATCAGAAATAAAGCTTGCATAGAAGTCATTGAGAATGATACCTTGAGTGTAGTCATGTTTAAAAAAATGCTGACTAAACCCTAGAGATCAAATATTTCTTCTGCCATTTAATGAACTGTTCCTGTTATTATTTTGTACACATTTGTATAATATACCTTCTTTGTAGTTTGCAAAGTACTCAGCATCCTTCTTCATGGGAAGGGGGAAACCTCATTTAGATTAATCTGTGACTTCGACAGCAGGTGGTAGAATGAACCAACTGCTTCAATTACTGCTTTTTTTGCGCATGTCTTTCAAGTGTTGCTAAGATTATCGTAGGAAGCTGATTACATCCCCTTAGATGCTATTGTTGGCACAATGATTAAGCTGTTATTTTTTTATTCTTTTAGGGAAACCTAAAGAGGTCTTTGGCAAGAAGCAGATCAGTAAGATAGGGTGTATTATCACTCTGTAGCTTATCTCCACATATACAGCTCCCTGGTGTATCCCCATGATAAAGATTATTTGGAACAATTAGCTGCTACTGACATAGAATCCATTCGCAGTGGCGATGGCTAGTAACACAGAGCCAAAAACGACAGAGCCAAGAACTCTTAAAACAAAAAACCAAAAGCCAACAACAATCAGGAGCCACCTTCCCTCTCCCCGCCCCCTCTCATTCAGTAGTTGTCATAAAACCTTCCTAGTGCCGTGTTTGCATAGCTGGCTCCGCTGATATGCTACCAAAATACAAAAGAAAAAGCCACCGCACTTGTCTTTGCTCAAGTGAAATTACAAGTCATTGAATTAGTATGTCATCTTTATTGTGCTGTCAAGCAGAGGAGGTAAGGAGAGGCTCTCTGTAATGGATGGGAGAGCTTGATGGCCTAGAGAGACGGCCTCCCAGATGGTCCTCGATATAAACCAGTTTGCCCTTTCTTAAAAATAATGGGAGGGGAGGGGTGGCAGGGGAGACATCTCTGCTGATTTTGAATGGCAGTGAGTGACAATATTTCTATTAGTCTGATCACAGAAGCGAGCAGAGCTGAAAGGTGAACCAAGACTTGGGTTGGGGATGAGAAGCTGGAATTGCATGCTAAGCTGTTTAAAGAAACCAGATGTCAGTGAGAATAACCCAGTGGTGGGATATGACCGGTATGCCCCGGTATAGGCGTACTAGTGCCTGCTGGGAGCACCAAGTACCATTCCGGTACGGTGCTCCAGGGGGCCCACCTGCCCTCCTTACCTATATTTGAGGTGATCGGGACTTTTGCGCATGCACACGGAGTGTATGGCGCCTGCGCAACACTCCCCCAAGCAGCTGGAGTGTCACAGGGGGTGGGTGCACATGCACACACAGCTCAATGCATGTGGTGGATGCCTGGCCCCATTGCAGCGTGCCGGTTGCAATGGGATCCGGAACCACCACTGGAATAACCCCAGAGGTGAAGCGCTGAAGGACTTGCTCAGAAAGATCTTCCTACTGTTCTGGCATGGGGAAAGTTCCCCTTGTAATGTTCTGCAGTGATGGTAGAATTTTCATTGGTAGAGGGGAGGAATGGGAAGAAGAGGGGAAGGGTAAAGGGGAGGAAGGGGAAGGAGAGAAGGGAAAGGAGTAGGAGGAAGGAAGGAAGGAGAGAAGAGAAGAAAGGGGGGCAGGAAGGAGAGAAGGAGGGAGGGAAGCAAGGAGGGAAGGAAGGAGGGAAGGAAGGAGAGAAGGAGAGAAGAAAGGAGGGAAGGAAGGAGGGAAGGAAGAAGAGAAGGAGAGAAGAAAGGAGGGAAGGAAGGAGGGAATGTAGGAGAGAAGGAAGGGGGGAAGGAAGGAGGAAAGGAAGGGGGAAAGGAAGGAGAGAAGGAGAAAAGAAAGGAGGGAAGGAAGGAAGGAGGGAAGGAAGGAGGGAAGGAGAGAAGGAGGGAAGGGGAAGGAGGGAGGGAAGGAAGGGGAGTAGGAGAGAAGAAACGAGGGAAGGAAAGAGGGAGGGAGGGAAGAAGAAGTAGGACCGTTGTAAGATAAGATGGATCTATGGGATGTTAAAAAAGCAATCTTCAAGTATATTGTTAACAGTAGGGAAAAATTGTTATAAATACATATTATTAATAACAGTTATGAGATCATATAATTGTGAATGTATATATGAAATTGATAAAATAAAATAAAATTAATTTTAAAAAAAGAATTTTCATTGGAAAAATCCTTGGAGGTGGAAAACAGAGCCAGCTTATAGGATGGGAACAACGTTAAACTGTTTCAAAGGCTATTTTGTTTATAGCAAAAAGCTACCAAACTGCCTCCTCCACCAAACTATATTCTATTAAATCGTCACATGAAAAACACAGACAAGCATTCTAATATAATTTCATCGTAAAGAGTTAGGGTGATATCTTTTGCATTTGAAATTAGGCAGAACTTAATTAGCTTTGAGTTGAGTGCAAGTCTGAGCTTCTGCTTTAAAACCGAAACTTTTGCAAACATTTGAAGAACGATTGTTCTGTCCGTTAAATAGGAAGTTTGTGTCTTAATAGCTTGTACCATGCAAATACCACCAAATTACTGTTCTCATTTGTTTAAACAAGTAATAAAAATACTGACATTGTTTTCTTTTTTCATGATATTTTTGATGCATATATTAAATTGTGTAATTTAATTGTTACATTGGAATTGGAGTTGGTGTTAGCCGCCTGTATCATGGAACTCTTTCTCTTTGACTTCTTTATCATCTTCACCATATTCATTATCATTTTCCGTTTCTGTCTTACTGTTCTTTTTTGTTTGTTCTGGGATGACCATGGCAGATCTGAAGGAGGTAGTTCGAGACAGAGAGGCATGGAAAGTGCTGCTCCATAGAGTGACTGAGGGTCAGAAGCAACTGAATGACTAATGATGATGTTCTTTTTTTAAATTTGATTATATTATTTCCTCCCTTCTCTCCTCTATTCCTCTGTTCTTCTGCACACACAAATACATTCCTCATTCGCTGTTTCCAATCCCTCTTGTTTTTCATCTCACCTTCTCTTCCTTTCTCCCTTTCTTCTGAATTTTCCATCCCTTATATAATGTGATCACATAATTGTAACATTTAAGCGTAGATACAATAGCTGAAGGTTGATTTATATAAGACCAACAGGACAGGAGCCAAATGGAAGCCAGTAAGAAAACTTGAATCTATGAGGTCCATGCAGCTAGTATAAAGCTTACACATCACAGGAGGATTGGCTGATACTTCTGTCATCTGGATTTAACAGTCTTGAACTTTACCAGTCATAAAATTAACATGGTAGACATTTGAACCAGTCCCCATATTTTAATCTATCCTATATGAACACTTGAGTTTTAAAGAATTGAAAGTAAGTTGGGAAACTATTTATTAGTGCTGTTTGGTGTAGGAGGTATTAAAAGGTTAAACAAATTTGAAATATGTTTGAATCACTCCTTTGAATTAGATCTCCAGATTAATTCCTACTATCAAATTGAATCAGGTGTGTTTGAATCAAATCAGATAGTATGGAAAAAATATGGATCATTTTTCTACAAGAAAATTGCAGATCTCTTAAAAATCCATTAAGCAGCAATGATGGGAAAGTTTACTCTAGTGTCTGAGAAATTCTACTACACAATTTATTAGGTCCTGCTAAAAGTTCTTCAAAGCTTTCTCTTTGAGAAAATGGAGGAACACAAGAGAGGATCAGATATCTTGAGTTGATGCTAACCGGTAGGGAAGATTTACTTGAGGACAGAAAAATAATGCAGGGGACACTAAAGCTAAGTGTAGCTGTAGTTGAAGAATGTGATTTTAATGAATATAAGAATAATAATGAGTACCCCGTGATAAGAGGCATTAATAGGGAAAAGGAGTCTAAACCAAGGGAGAGTTCATAAAAAGAAATATTAAAAGCATCACTGCAAAAACTTTTTGAATATATTTTTTAATAAAATTTTCACATAAGATAAGCATGAAATTATATAGAGTGAAATTTAAAAAATTATAGATAGAAGAAGAAATGGAAAAGACAGTGCTTGTAAAAAAAAAGAAAAGATATATAAAACAGCGTGCATGCTTCCACTCTTCTTTACTGCAGTTACAAACAAATTCATAATTTCGCCTTCCTCTTTAAGTTTACAACATGATTCTTCCCATATTCAACCTTTTGTAATCAGCAAATCCATAAATCACTAATTCATTTTTCTTTATTTTCAGCAAAGAATCCATTAGGGATTGTCAGTCTTTTATAAAAGTGCTTGTTCATAATTGCAAACAATTTCAATAGAGTGGCAAAAAGGAGAAAGAAACCTTGAATACTAGACCCAAAATTTTGGGCCAACTGATAAAGGCAATAAAGATGCTTAGGGGATAGAAACTAAGATTTATGAAGAAAGGTTGAAAAAAATAAAGATGTTTAGCCTTAAGAAGAAAGATGAATAGGGCAATATGATAGCATCCATCAATGTGAAAGAATGTTACATAGAAGAAGGCCAAGAATTCCTCTCTATCCCAAAAGATAAGTATGAAATACTGGATTTATGTTCCTGGACAACAATTTCTATCTGAAGGTTAGGAAAAATTTCCTAACAGTAACAGCAGTTGAACAGAGGCATTAATTACCAGGGAGTCAATGAACTCTTCTTTACTTGATGATTTCAAAAGGAGGCGGGGAAGTAATTTTGCTTTAATCTGGATTACTCCATGACCAATAGGTTGGGTTCATTCTAAAGGGCCTTTTCTAGTACTATGGATCTATGAATCACTTCAGACAAACTCAAAGGCGATTAGGAGCATTAATGGACTTTATGGCTTTGCAGAATCTCAAAATGCTGGCACAACTTTCCATACACTGTACAGACAAAGGAGGAGGAGGAGTGGGGGACACAGTGAGGTAATGTGCTGTCTGATACTATGAACAGTAAGTCAATGAAGGATATTATCTCAGCCTATCAGAATATTTGAGAGAATATTTTACTTTGGTGTTTGTCTCATTTTCTGCTGATTTAAGCAGATTCATATGGAAGAAAAGGAAGGTATTCATATCAGGTTTTTGTACTTTCCTCTACTTTTTCTTCAGTTTATACTTTTTTATTCTTAAACTTTTTACTTATGATATAGTCCCTGGTAGTTTGTGTCTGGATAGTCTGCATTTCTTCCAGTCAGACAATTTCATTCTTTCCACCCCTATTTCTTTAAAATAAAAGTGGTGTCCTTTCCATCCCTTGCTTTCCTTTTTAATATTGAATGAGTGAGACTTGATAAATGAGTCCTCCATAATACTGAATAAATGTAAGTTATGTACAGCAGCTTGAGTCATTTTCCACAAAAGAAAACCCCAGTTCTAATCTACATCTAGCTCTAAAATGGCACCAGATTGCTTTATCTCCAACTCAGTCTCTGATTATGAGGCTATTTGTGTGAATTTGAGCCAGTTTAGAAAGAGATTTCCCTACTCTACTTGTGAAAGAAAGCAGAAGACAGGGGCTAAACTGCCCTTTCCTTTTTTTACAAGTCACCTGAGAAGGCAATTTTCTATCTGTTTGGCTTTTTAACATTAATTTTCATAGGATTAGCACCTCTTTTCCCAATTGCCTGCTCTGATGACAAATGACATTTTCTTTCTGAATCCTTTAGAATGAGTTTTTATCCCATTTTCTATAGTCAACTTTAAATAGTTCTTGAAAGTTTTTAAACACTTCTTGAAAGTTTTTATGCTTCAGTTGGAGAAGAACACTTTTTGCACTGTTCTTCACAAGTACTTTTCTGGACAGTTTAGAGACATGCAGTTCTATCTTTTAGTTATTACTATTTTTGCTTAAGTGCAGGAGGAGTACTTTAAAAAAAAATAGTGAAATCCTTGAAGATACGCAGCTGAAACTTTTCAGAGTAAATGTCTTCCAAAGTGGCTACCAATCCAACTATTTTCATCTCTTTTAGCCAACAATTGAAGTAGCTATAGGGATTTTAATACTAGCTCATTATAGCTTACACACAGATCTTTTATCAGACAGAATCTTGAATCTGAACTCGAATAAAAGTTTTCATTGCTTCTGAATCTTGAGTCTCAAAATGAAATTGAAACTTCACATTTGAAATTGTGACTTCCAACCAGATCTTTGTTAACTTGAATATTCTCAATTGCCTTACTGTTACATAAATGAAAGTACTGTAACATCTGAAAATAAGGTTGTTTAGGAGGGAGAAGATGGGATATAACTGTTTTCTAAACCTGCATTATTATGGCTATTCCTTTAACAATTTTTATATGACATACATCATATACAGTCTATAGCATGACATCAGTGGTGGGATGTGACCAATATGCCCTGGTATGGGCATACCAGTGCCTGCTGGGAGCACCAGGTGCCATTCTGGTACGGTGCTCCAGAGGGCCCACCTGCCTGTCCCCATGCCTTACCTGTTTTTGAGCTGTTTGGGGCTTCTGTGCATGGAGCATACAGTGCCTGTGCAACACTCCGCCAAGCAGCTGGAGCGTCGCAGAGGCATCATGGAGGCATCACGGGCAATAAGTATGCATGCACGCACTGTGCGTGTGTGCGTATGTGCTGCGTGCATTCATGTGGTGGACACCCAGCCCTGTTGCACTGTACCGTTTGCAATGGGATCCGGAACCCACCACTGCATGGCATATAATAAATACATGAACACTGTGGTAGAAAACTATGTTAGCTTGATCTGTATACCTAAGGCCTGCTCTTTTCTTTTGAGAGGTAGTAATCATAGTACAGAATTGAGGCCTTTGAACTATGGTGCTGGAGAAGACTCCTGTGAGTCCCTTGGACTGCAAGGCAATCAAGCCAACCAGTCCTAGAGGAGATCAACCCTCACTGCTTTTTAAAAGGCCAGATTCTGAAGATGAAGCTCAAATACTTTGGCCACCTAATGAGAAGGAAGGACTCACTGGAGAAGAGCCTAATGCTGGGAAAAATTGAGGGGGGCGGAGAAAGGGATGGTTGAGAATGAGGTGGCTGGATGGAGTCACTGAAGCAGTAGGCATGAGGTTAAATGGACTCAAGAGGATGGTAGAGGACAGGAAGGCCTGAATGAATGTTGTCTGCGGAGTCACAATGGGTCATACATGACTTCGTGACTAATAACAAAAACAACAAATCATAGGTACTCATTCTCTAGCTTAAAATCTGCCATTTTTGCTGCCAGTCTGTAGGCATTGAAAATGAGGGCGTTTTGCTGGGTTGCAAAGAACATTTTTGAAAGGTTTGTGCTTCTTATGTATCTCTCTTTGTATGTGTTTCTGTATGTTTAATGATTTGTGGGCTGCTGGAAAAGACAATGGCAGTAGAGTTTCTGCTAGCAGCTGAGTGAAAGTAATAATGATTTGCTGATTCTTAGCAAATCTTGAAATCATATTTTCCTGAAATTTTATAGGCTGCTTCTTTCTGAGTATTTCCCCATATATTTGTGTATATTGTAGTTAGTCCTCAAATTTCATAATGGAATCTGTCCATTTCGATCATAAATTGTAACATAATTTGGGCCAGTTTTGTGACCAATTCAATTTTATGATGTGGTTTGTGATGCTATTTGCAGTGGTCATTAAATCAGGGCAGTGTAAGTGTGGATATTATGGTTATTAAACAAACCCATTGTTCACTTTGGTATGATTTTGCTGAAAATGGAGTTTGGCAAAAATGTCAAAAAACATCGTCATGTAACAATGAAAAAAAAAACCACCCATGATAAATGTGGCTATGTTGCTGACCACCCAAAGTGGAGACACATGACTGTGGGGGTGGATGGGTGGGTGGGTGGAAAGGAGACACTACCATCAGAACTTTAGATCTGGGTTATAAATGCCCCACTTTTTTAGTAGGTTGTAACTTTGAGTGGTTGCAGAATTAGCAGTCTGAAAATGTATCGTGATGCAGTCACACCCTACCCAGTGGCGGGGAAGAACCAGTTGAAGTTGAGTTCTTTCTTCCACACAGTGGAAATCAATGTTGCATTGAAATTTCTTCTTCTGTTTGTCATACTCTTCTAAGCCTGCTTTGCTCATGGGATAGTGAGCAGTTACAGCAAAGATGAAGTGGGAAAGGTCCTGTATCTGTCACTAGCACTGATGATGTTACTAGTTAGGGTAATGAAATGTCTGCAAGAAAACAACGAAGCTAAGAAAGCACCAAGGAAACCACCTCTATCTATGTTTCTATTATTCCCCTTTATGCTATGAGTCTTTTAATCTATTCATAATGTGTCTTCTAGTCCAGAAGCTCCCAATCTTTTAGGCACTTTGGACCATTTCTGTGGACTTGGGGGGGGGCATGGTTTCCATGCACTGACTGCATCATGCACATGTGTGGATGGGCTTCGCTTGCATGTGCAGACTGGGGTTTGGGGACCCCTGCTCTAGTGTATTACTGAATTGTATTACAATTCATATTGGTTCCTTCAAATTGTCTGATGGGGCGGGGTCAACACTGTAGTGGGATTTGATCTCACTTACTAGTCTTAAATTTTCACGCCCTTTCTGTACAAACATGTTGCATCATCTTCAGATTTAATCATGAACCAGAATGCATTTTTTCTAGGTGCAGAGGAAAACTCTAATTTTAGCAAAAGTATTAGATAAGATTACTTACAAAATCCGTTGTTGATTAGCAATTAAAAATGGAATGAATATTGTTCCTTTAGAGGCATTTACCATATAGTTAAACTATTCATCTTTGTAAGAGTACTCAGTGTGTTTATTGATGACTCTGAATTTATGGGTTATGACTGTTCATAGGTCCCAAGATTCCTTGTTCTGAATATTAACCCTATACCTTACAGGTTAGCAGCAGAATGTGTGATCCAGTTAACTAGATATGCATTAATGAAACCATATTTTTATCCCGTCTTGACAAATATGGGATATATGGGCTGGAGGATATCATTAACAGGTTTTTTGCCTTTAGTGTAAATTACCAAGCCTCTATAACAACATTCCTTGACCAATGGTCTTCAAAGGTTGGGAAACTAAATGTCACATCTGTCCTTGACATCAGGATTCTTGCTTTATCGGATGCTAGCTGAAAGCATCATTGTAATTGAAATATAGCTTCCGAGCCATACAAAAGCAATGCATTTTCTGGAATCTAGGATAATGTTAATGTATGGGAGAATGGCCAACCCTTTCCTGCCAAACAATGTGTCACAGTTTGGCATCCACAGCTCTATTAGTCTAGTGATCTTAGATTGCAAATTATTTTAAGGTTGATTTATCTTGGCTCATTTCAACACCCTGGCCAAAATGTTGTTTCCTTATGGAGATTTATTTATTTAACTTTATATATATAACCAATTCCATTGTATTTAAGAACAATGACAATAAAGATTATACCTACTTATATATTTCCTGAGTCCATTAAGATTCTAGGTGCTGACCAACATACCATCATTGCTATAATTAATATATTATATTATCACTCATTCATTAAAATATTATTTGAGGACCAGAATCCCTCTTTATGCACCAAAGTTTGAGCACATGGAAGTCATCTTTAAAAATCTGTAAAATGGGTACAGTTCATCCAGTCGTAGCACTTAGATATCCCAATTATGTTATGAATGCCAGATTTTATGCCTGAATAAAATTATAACACAAAAATACAAAAAAGACCCCACCTGGCCTTACATTGTAAAACAAAATAGGAAAAGAAAGAAGGGAGGGGGGAGGGAAGGAAGAAAGAAAAGAAGGAAGGAAGGAAGGAAGGAAGGAAGGAAGGAAGGAGCAAGCAAATAGTAAATTTATTAATATTGAGGTCTTGTCTAAAGATAAATGTACCTTTAGCCAAGACCTCAATATGAACAATTTTACTATTTGCTTGCTCCTTATTTCCTAAAAGTATCTTTAACTATTTCCAATGGTTTCCAAAGGACTTGAGAGCCATTCAGGTGCAATATCTGGCATTATGGCTCAAAATGTGCCAATAATGAGCACTTTCTACTACTTGACCACCAGCAGTGAATGCTCTGAAATAACCTTTGGAGTTATTTGTCATTAGCTGATGTTGGTATAGAACTACAGGTCAAGTAATCTAATACTAATAATAGCAATAAATTGAATTAGGCTACCCAAGACAAGCTTGGTCTCCATATGCCAGGTATGGTAGTGACTCAAGATAGTCCTTTTAATTCTCACTTTTTTGAATTTCATATTAGTATAATGTAGGCATCCTTTTCAAATGAATTTTGAAGATAGTCTCTGCCTGCCCGCCTGCCAGCCCATTCATCCATCCATCCATCCATCCATCCATCCATCCATCCATCCATCCATCCATCCATCCATCCATCCATCCATCTATCTATCTATCTATCTATCTATCTATCTATCTATCTATTTATCTATATCTATCATTAACTATCTATGCACACTGTTTATCAGAAACTTTTGTTTTTGGCAAACCATGCATAGAGCAATGATTCATCATTTAAGAGAGTTTTGTCATGGAGCATGCTCTATCTCCTTTGAGTTTTTCTCATGATAAAATTGGCAAATTCATTCAGCCTTTTTCCCCTTGAAAATTCTGGCTACAGATAACGGAGAAGGGTGTTTAAACCTGGCTGCCTTTGGCACTGGTTGAGAACTTGAAACCAGATTGCTCAAACTCCCTCTCCTTTTTAGATTCTAAGTAGGGCAAGGGTCCAAGGGTACAAAAGAGTTTAGATGTGATCCTTGGATAGTTAGCAGGTGTAAAAGAAACAACAGCAACAACAAAATCTGGCATTTTTTGTCAAGGATAGTGTTGTTGTTTTTAGACAGGTGGTAACAGATGCTGAATTCTCAGTAGGAAGTTCAGAGCAGGCTACTTTGTCACTAAAGACTCTTTAGCAAGCTGCTTTGAAGAAAATGCCACCCGAATGAGACATGCTTTAGAGAGTTGTTAGAAACTGCCTTTAATCTTGTGACATTTGGACTCAGAACCCGGGAGTAGCACTGTGAAGTACATTATATTTATTCAAAACTGAGAGAGGGGTGTTTTGGATGACTTCTAAGCTTTATATTTTGCGGTGTTCTGCTTTGAGTAAATTTATTACCGTTATGGGATTACAATTAATGGAAGTGAGTTTCTGGGCTACTTGTGAAGAAATGAAATGTGGTACCTTTCTGTACAAAAAGCTTGAGGCCCTTGGTGTAGGTTTTTGGGCATGTGTGGGAGGGTATGTATGTGTAATACTTACAAAATGTTGAATTCAACACTGTTGAATTAGTGAAAACATCTTTTATGTTTTGGACACCATTTTAGGAAAGAATCCCAGTATGTGAAAGATAATTTATGCTGGAGACTAAAAAAAAAGCTACCCCCTGCAAAAAAATTGAACTTAATGCTCTCTGAGGTATATGGAAAGGATAATTGCTAACAGCAGCTGCACAGAATTCAAAATAAAATGTAGGCAGTGCAATATGGAATTAAATTAAGCATGGAGCATGCAGGAGCCCAGCAAAACCAAGAGTGCATGTGATAAGAATAAACCTTATTATCAAAATGTTAATACAAAGGATGCTTTCATGCCAGGTATGGTAATGAGCTAGGTCACACCTGGCCACATCAAAGTATTCTGAAGAGTATAATTGACAGATATCCATCCAACATCAAGAGGCAGAGCCCAGTGACACCTGAGAACTTTGAGACATTGTAATGCTGAGGGTCAGACAAGGACTGTGACAGCACGAGAGAGATGTAGAACTCTTGAAAAACGAGTCTCTCTCTTTTTTTTTGCTTTTTGGTATGATGTTTTTCTTATTTCACTTCATACGTCTGGACTGATTCAGTGCCACCAGGGAATCTGAGATGAATCTCTGCTCTGAGCCCTTCCCTTTGATTTTGTTTTGATGTGGCTTTGGTTTTCAAGTAAACATAAATTTACCGAGAACATGTTTTCCATTATATCCTGTTTTAAAGAAACAAACACAGATCTAATGGACAAAGAGAGTTAACTCCTTTCCTTAAGGTGAAAGTTAAAAATGGATTCACCCTATGGATCGTTTGCAAATTGTCTTAGAAGCGCTGCCAACAAGGTGAACATTGTGATTAACGTTAGGGTATCCCAAATCAGCAACAAATTTCATATTCTATTGATAGCCTCTTCTGTCATAAGGGCACTTGGTCATGTTGCACTTTGGGCCAGTTTTTTCTTCCACCCTTTCTCTCTTTAAGAAACTATGGACAGCACACATAACTGGGTGTGTATGCAATTTAAATTTTAGCGTACAGAGACAAATCGATGTTATGAATAAACTACACTGCAGTGTATGTAGATCAGGGGTGTCAAATTTGATTTCATTGAGGGCTGCATCAGGGTTATCTTTGACTTCAGAGGGCCAGAGTGGGTGTGGTCAGGGTGGGCATGGCCAGCCTGCCATCACTCATTTGGAGGTGCCTGTGATGTGCATCTCCAAATGAATGCTATGCCAGAGAAAATGGGCTCCTGAGATCCATTTTTGCTGGCAGAAGCACTGCAGACCAGTCCTTTACTGTTTCCAGGGAGGCCCCATCAGCCAGATCTAAGCATCCCGTGGGCCAGATCCAACCCCTGGGCCTTGAGTTTGACACCCCTTATGTAGGTTAACAGGATATTGAAACAATGCATGTTTTCATCCAGAAATATTATTAACACTTATAACAACACGTGGAGCTTTCCCAGAAACTTCAGTATCATATGTTCATGAAGATGCTGAAGAAAAGCTGACCTGTTACTGAACTTTAATGGATTGGAGGCACTGTATCTGATAACGAGGGAGCAGGAAGACAAAAATCCCCAAGTATGGGAAGTTGGAATGCAATTCTGAATGCACTTTTGCTTTAGTAGGGAAGTTGCCAGGGTCAGTGATGGAAATTACTTTGTTGTGGCTTTTGTTTTGTTTTTTTGTTTTGATGTGATGGTGATGGACATATTCATTTTCTAATTGCCCAGGGATCAAATTCTTTCACAGTGACATTTTTAAATTACATATCTATCTTAAATGAGCAGTGCTGAAGAACATGTCATGAATCAATACAGTCACAAGGACAAGGAGAGCAACCAAACTGAAGAATCCCAGAGACATTTACTAGGTTGCGCCATTGGTCATCTCCCACTACTGATTTCTGTATCATTCTTTCTTCTTCTGTTTGTGGTGGTTCGGCCCTGGAGGGGATAATTCACAAGGCTTAAAACTTAATGCCTGTTTGTTTTCTTTCAAGATCTAAAAGTGTTTTTAACATTGCTTAATGGACTCATCACCATAGTAACTGGCGGTTCATGTTACAAACTACAGCTAGCCTGATTTTTTTATGACATTCATCCCATAAGACATACATGATACATTAGAATTTCTTTTTCCATATTTTCCCTACATCAAAGTACCTACTGTATAGAGCTTTTTACTGGCAGATTCTTTCCATACATATCAGATCCTGCTCTATGAAAGCGAAGCATATAAAACTGACCAAACCTTCCTCATGAGAACTTTTGCAAATTAATTCACTAGAATTCCAGGTTCTAGAGTTATAATAGTATGTGGGAATGATCTTGGGAGACAGGAAGAAGAGCTGAAAACTACACAGTGCTCAAATAAGAGGCAGCTGAGAAAACACAGAAGGAATAGAGGCGTGGTAATAATCTCAGACTGGAGTCTATCTAGGTTTTTTTGGACTGAAAAGGTAAGGGGGAGAGAAGTACTTTCAGATCTTCAAGATTCTATTAATGTAGCCTTATAATATGGGCACAGCACTAGAAGTCTTGGGCACATTGCTTCTCTGGGCTACCCTGAAGGGCTGATGAGAGAGAGGGGAGAGGGAGATGGAAAGGGAGAGGGAGGGAGGGAGGGAGGGAGGGTGGGAGAGAGAGAGCTTGGCAATGTGCCTTTCATGAATATCTTTTCTATGGTATATAACTGGTTTTCTCTGGTACTTATGAACACTACAGTAGCGTTAGGTTAAATAAAACAGTGTTGAATGACACTAGAGTGATTGGAAGAAGTTAAAATGCAAACTGTGTCAAGGTATCAATGTACATAGCAGTGGAACATTCCAAGGTGCTAGGGGCTGTACAATTGTGTGTTGATGAAAAGTAAAACTTCAAATGGGATGTTTATAAACTATGGGTACAGCTAATAATAATGCCCCTTCAAAGAGCCAATATATTCTTTGGTATTTCAATCTTTGTAATGAAAAGGTGCTGAGATAATAAAAATGATACAAGCGAAAGTCTTGTACACAAACAAGCACATAGTGTCGATGTGTTTATTAAAGGCAAGACTGAGATTTATGAAGCTAATATTTCTTACAAGTGAGGGATAATCCATACATTTAGTTCAATAGGTTTTCGT
Source organism: Thamnophis elegans (assembly GCF_009769535.1). Lineage (NCBI taxonomy): Eukaryota > Metazoa > Chordata > Lepidosauria > Squamata > Natricidae > Thamnophis > Thamnophis elegans. Next base: position 25,308,314 of record NC_045544.1, read on the forward strand.
CATTCAAATACTACAAGTTTCCTGTGTATTTAATTTTAAATATCACAATCTACTTAATTATTCCATATAATGCAGCCTTCAAAACTTGCTAATGGCAACAATATTCTAAGTGTGCTCATTTCTGTAAGCAAGGTTGTATTCAGTTTGATTTTGTATGCCATGTGTGTTGTCTACCACAGTCAACATTTTCATGGCCAGATATGTTACAGATAGAGAAAATGACAAAAATTAAGATAATAGGAAGCACTCTTAGAATCAGCCAAGTAAGAAAAAGGTTACAAATCCCACATTTTTCAAGTTATCTAAAAGAGAGGCTATGAATTCTTAAAGCAAGTGGTTAGAACCCCTTACATTAATTTAAAAATACTATTAAAGGCTTAAATTTCATGCATGGTGATATCTATGGATCCATCCATCCATCCATCCATCCATCCATCCATCCATCCATCTATATATCATATAAAACAACCTGAAAATTGGTTAGACAATTAGTCCAAAACATCTGTTGGGCATTATGCCAACATTTAAAATCTGTTTAGAATCTGTTCGCTGATACATATATAAGAAGCAGCAATCAACTATTAGGCTCTGGAACTTTAATTTCAGTGTACTTTTGAATTGCCTAATTATTATTATTTTTTTAAAAAAATAAATATTGGAAATGTACGAATGTACTAAATGCATGTGATTGTATATACATACACATAGAGAAAGAGAAAGGAAAGAAATTGATATCCATGGATAGCCTTTAGATAAAGGGTGAAGGATTGAGTTTATGTTTTCTTTTTGTCTCTATGCATAGAAAGAAACACTAATGAGATGTCATTTAAATTCTAACACCTGCTTAATAGCACTTTTCCTCTTTCCTTGAGAGTGAGAGTTGTTTACAAATGTTTGCAAATTTCTAAGTGTAGCCTATATGAATGATTTTTTCTATAAACAATGCTTTATAGTTTTCTGCAAAATGAATTCGTTACAGTGTAACACACAATGTGAAAGGCTTTTGCTTGGTTAATTCATTAAGTGCACGAAAGGTCTCTTAATTCCGCATAGAGCATTGTAGACATTAATTTACAAGGAAAAATTAGTTAATGAAAGCCATCTGTCTAGCATACCTTCATATTTAGCAACAAATTAATGACATATTATAAGTATCACATTATCATCTGAACCAGAATTTAAACAATTATTAATCACTCAAATAATGTTTTTAACAATGTACAATAGTTTCTGATCCTTACGCGACTTGTTTGCAGAGTAATCCTAAAAATCTAATCATTATTATTCTCATTATGCCTTCTTACCTGAATAAGAATTGGTACTTGGCTCATGTATCTCAAGTGATCCCTGAGCAGTTTCTGCTTCCTGTATTATGCTCTGTGCTAGTTCCACTTGCATAATCTCCACCTAGATACCTTATTAGGGATCTCAGATATTTCTGCAATGGCTCAAGAAAGTGATAACTACTGTCCTGGTAACCATAAGGAGCATTTCTAAATATGTTCAATCTGCAACCCAGTTTTCTGGACCCTGAACTTTTTGGCAGTGGTTTCCAAATATAATTTAATGTGCTGGTTTTAACAGATAAAGCCTTTCATGGCTTGGCACCTGCAAGGGCACTTACTCCCACCAGGAACATCCCAAATATTACAACAACAAGAGAGAAAAATCTGTAATCATATATATTTGAGAGGGTTGGGATTTTTTTTGGAGGGGGGAGAACTGGAGTGAGAAGGTACTGATTTTCTGTGTCAGCACCAATGCAATGGAACAGCTACTTGGGTAAATCAGCCTAACCGTTCTATTATGGATTTTCTTAAAACAAACTCTTCAAAATAGAATAGTTTGGGAATCTTTTCCCCTGCCTTCAGGGACGCGCAGTCAGGGGAGGCAGGGGAGGCAGAGCCTCACCACTGTCATCATGAAAAGGAAAAAAAAATGTAAAAGGAAACAGGCAAGAGCTGAGGTCAGGCTGAGCTAGTTACTGCCAGAGTCACCGTGGATGACTCTGCTTAGTGCTTAACTGTTTAAAAAAGCCTCTGAAAAAGTGCCCTCTACAGGAGGAGGCAGGAGAATGACGTGCCTCATCTAGTCTGACTTTAGGCGTTTTATGATCACTCGAGCAGAGTTTAGCAAGGGTTAAAAGCCTAAAAATTCCTGACGTAGGTGAGGCACGTCATTCACCTGCCTCCTCATGTAGAGGGTACTTTTTTAGAGGCTTTTTAAACAGTTAAGCAGAGTCATCCACGGTGACTTTGGCAGCAACTAGCTCAGCCTGACCTCAGCTCTTGCCTTTTTCTTTTTACATTTTTTTTTCTTTTCATGATGACAGGCAAGAGCAGAGTTGAAATCCTCTCTGAAACAGCTGGAAAAAGTACTTGTGGGTCGGAGGGAGGGGGAGGAACTCAGACTTCATTCTCAAGTGTAGATCCCTCCCCAAGTGTAGTTTGATTGCAGGCAGAGCCACGTTGCCTTTACACACACACACACACACACACACACACACACCCCTGAATAAAACTATATAAGCCCAGCTTCACTGATTACAAGTTTGAAAAAGCAATGTGGCTCCGCCTGCAATCAAAGGCTCGGATCAGCTCCAATCCAATTTCTGTGTTTGTATTTGTTTGAGAGAGAGTGAGTGAGAGAGGGAAGGGGGTAGGAGAGATAGTCCAATCCAACTTCTCTGTGTGTGTGTGTGTGTGTGTCTGTTTGAGAGAGCTGGGAGGGAGGGAGAGAGGGAGGGAGGAAGGAGGGGAAGGGAGAAGAAAAAGAATGAAGGAAACTTTTTTGCAAAAGAGAAAAACAAATGCTGTCGTTTTAAATTGGAACTGAGCATGCCTGGCTGTGGAATTCTGGGAGTTAAAGTGCACAAGTCTAAAAAAATTTGAAACCCACCGCTGTGTCAGTGCCTCACTAGCCATAAACTTCACCGCACATCACTGCCTGTCTTATATATGGTGTATTCCAGTGGTGCAATTCAGCTGGTTCTATCTGGTTCAGGTGAACCAGTTGCAGTGGCGGAAGGAGGCTCCTCCCACCCACCTGAATGTCATCATGTCCCATTTTTTATGCTCTGCGCATGCACGGAAGATCCTGTACATGCATGGAGGTGGTGCGTGCGCTCACATTTGCGAACCAGTATTGAAGGTAAGTTGATTTCACCCCTGGTACAGCCTTTATTTTTATTGCTGTTTTTGACTCATTGAAGTCTTTGTGGCTATTATTTTGTTATGTTCCTGTATGTTTTAAATGTGACAATTTGTGTTGGTTGACTTCTGGCAACTGCAATTTTCTTAGCAAGATTTTGAAAGTTGTTTGCTATTGCTTATTTTCTAAGGCAGAGAGAGTGGCCCAAGGTGACCCAGATGACTTTGTGGCTAAGGATGGATTAGAACTCACTGTATACTTTCTAGTCCGATGCCTTAACTAAAAAACACCAAACTGGCTCTCCAGTGTAACCGTGGATGTCTATAATTGTTTCTCTTTATATTCCTTGTAAGCACTGAAAGTAATTTTGATTGTGGTAGGGTGAGAATGTGTTAAATAAATAAATAAGGATGCAAGCAAACTCACAGATCTTTCTAATAATGTAAGATACTCAGGAGCTCTTTGGAGAAACATTTTTTTGTTTCTGTGATCTTCTTTAAAGTTATTGTTCCTGTAACCCTGGAATTTCATCATTCTTAGTTCTCCTTACTACAGAGCTTCCATTTCTCTTTTTCCATCTCTTTATGTGAAATGCTCTCTTGATGTAGAAAAACCGCTTTCTAAGTGGCTATATGTTATAGTTGTTCTTGTCGAAACCACAACATTTCTCTTCTTTCCGTCTTAAGACATTCAGTATAAAGTGCAGAGGTGATTGTGTGTTGAATTTACTGCACACTGTGCTCTTTTCCCTCTAATTTATATTGTAGCGAGTGGGGCTGTTTTGCAGTGCTATTCTCCAGAGCCTTTATTTATAGGAGAGTGTAGTCTAAATAACATGAGCTTAATCAGAATGTTCTGTAATTACCCATGGCTTTATTCAGATGGGATGAAACATGCCTTCCACCGTGTGAGAGGAAATAAGTATATTCATTTCTGATCCCGCTCCCACCTTGCATTATAAAAACTAAATATCCATTCTGTAAATAGAGATGAATCAGCAATCCGTATAATATTCATTCATCATACATATTTCACAAGGAGGATATTATGGTGACTGGAAAGTTCTTACAAAAATAATATGGAAATCCGGAACTTGATGTGGAGTGTCAGAGTGCCTCTTACTATTATTTACCTTATCAGCTTTTGCTTTCCGAAATCAATGGAAGGGCATCTAGTTCAGCTAATCCATATTTCTGAGTATGAAATTGAATTTATAGTCTGTAGTATGTTGACTACCGCTCACATTTAAGGCATAATTGATTTTTATTGAAAAGCCAGCAGGCACATCAAAAATTTCCACAAACCACAAGGATGTTATATTTTACCCTGTTTAGATAATAGTGTTGCTTTATTTATCCTTTAAATTTGAAGCTTTTATATTTATATCAGCAAACGCTGGGAAAGTGTGACTGATGCCTTGTGAAACCAGCCAGCCAGACTTCTGTTCAACTCTACAGTATAGCAATAAGCAACTTTAAATTCCAACCGTAAATGCCTATGGTTGGTTTGTTTTAAGAATAAATGGAATAATAAATCTCGCATGCACAAAAAAGAAAGAGACCATTTAATGTCACGTAGCAAAGTTATTTTTCTTCATTCCAACAAATAGCTTGCACCATTATTTTCCTTGCTGCCTTTTCTTTTCAGTCTTTCCATTCTCAGCTTTATGCATTCCTGGCCCTTTTCTTTTAACTTACAGGGAACTATCGGAAATTGCTTATATGGAGAAAAGGACCAAATAACCCATGATAACAATTCCGGGTCCTGGGGAGATATTTTTAGATAATAAGATAATTCTAGACTAAAGATCAGCAATGACAAGTATTTCCAAATAAATTGCTTTTCCAAAAAATGGGAGTGTTACCTTTCACTCACCATTCATTTTTGATTTCTTTAATTTTCATCTTGGTCTCTCCACGCAATACGGTACAGATCCAAAAGGGGAACTAAGGGGATACATGAATATATTTTATAACTATACATTCCACTACTTAACAATAAACTGAAATGTTTATTGTGCATTTGCATGCAGAGAGAGAGAGAGAGAACACAATTTCTCAAATTCTTAAAAACATCATTTAAAAAAAAATTCACCTCTTCAATTAAAATCATAAAAAAGAAGCAATGTCACATGTCACAAGGTGTGACAGCTACCAGCTCAAATTCTATTAATAAAAAATTGGATTTCCACCATACATTTCACCTGCTATTTTAAAGAACTTACACTTCAGACTGTCACTTCCTTGGGTCTTTCTCACCATCCCCTTTTTCCCCCTTGTTTTCACAATTTTTCTGCCGTGTGCCTACATTACATTTTTTTATGGAGTATTATTATACACATGCCTTTCCTATATTTATGCAGACTAGGGAGAAGTAGTAGTTCATGTATGGAAATAACTAAACAAAGGGCTACACTAGCACTTTTTACATAGGAAATGAAAGTACTATAAGGTGGACCCTTATTCTAGGAAGCTTTATGCTGTTTCAAAGAGCCTTCCCCAGAACTCTGTATTGGCCCCTTCATTTATATCTGTCTTCTAGAACGTCTTATACAACTGCTTTTTGCTGTGCATGTAATGGCACAATTCTAAAATTAGTTTGAACAATAATATTTCAAAAAATATGTATGTAAGCAGTGTCCTTCTATGAGTGGAAGGCATATTTTTCTCAACATTTGGGGAAGTCATAATCAGTGATCTGCCTTTTCTCCTAAATACATCCTGAATTTTGTCATCCAACCTTGTAGACCATAGTGATAGGGATATGGGTTGCAAGGATGGGCAGCATTAACATAAGCTAGAATTGGAAATTGCTGTTTCCATTCTACTGATGGATGCCTTTTATTTCAATGGCTCCTGCTATGTCATTCCCAATTACTTATGTATTATTTACAATTTATGCACTATTGTTTATGCTTATCTGACTGAAGACTTTCTGCCTTAAAAGCAGAATGAAAGACTGGCAGGGGAAGTTTTTGAATGATATCTCTTTATTTACCTCTTGTGACTTAATTGCATTCCCCCACTGAAAAATCCAGGCAATAGTCCTTCAAAGAGTTAATTGCAGTAACATATCTTATCAATTCCTTGTGATAATTGCAAGGCTCTGAGCTCCCAGCCAAAAGGCTGAAAATTTAAGTTCTGGCAAGCAGTTTCTGTGGTGTGAAACACAATGAGCAAAATCTTCAGAAATATGAACTGTTGTCTCCTACAACAACCACTCCCTTTCCTTCTATTTATTCCCCAACCAGAAAGGGCCATTAAGCATCTCCATGTGCCTGGTTTCCTGAATCAACTCCTTGTTCTCCTTGTTGACTTCTCCTAACAGCTCTGCGCATACGTGCATCTGTCCCAGCTGTTCTTCCTCCTCACTCATATCAGCCTCCAAAGGCAGCTGTCTCTCTGATGTCTGGTGTCTGGGAAATGTCGTACAGCCCTGTCTCTGTATCTTCCCCAACTTCCTCTTCTGGAAACTGGTGAGCCATAACACCTAAAGACATGGAAGTAAACCAGTTGATCAGAAAAAGGGTCAAGTACAAATGAGAGGAAACAATCTTTGATACCCTGTTATTAGGTAATTTGTGGAATGTAGACAGAAAAATGTGTGGTGTCATCAAAGATATTTAAGACTTAATCAGTAGGTTTAAGAATTTACCATCTCTATACATGTATATCATTTAGAAGAGCTGCTCAATGATTTGATATTCTCAATCTAGATTAAGTGGTGATTGAGCTCCAGTAGAACATGTTTGAAATGTCATGACATCTCCCTATGCAATGTTTGATCTGTCATCAGTATTTTTCAGTGAACAAAGATTTATCCATATCACCACGAAACTAGTTTGTACAGTTTTAGACTTTCTACTGTGTGTGATTCTTGTGGTGGAGTTATGGGAAGAGGAGGCTAAAAAAAGAAGCTTCATAGAAGCTATATAAGTCTGCTAGACCAGGCTATTAGAAAATAGTTTTTTCCTTCTGATTGTTGTTGCGTAGCTCCCCACTATATCTGTAAAATAGCTATTATCCCACCATATAGTTGGAGAAAAGAAAAAGAGAAAATTTTATTCATGCACAGTTCAACTTTGTAATGTATTTTATGACTGAAAGATGTATACATAAAATATTTGTTATATAAACTGATTCATCCTTATAATACCTCTGAGGCTGAAATTCACGATCCCTGCCTTAAAAAAGAATTACAATAATGTCAAGATGTGAGTTGCCAAGCATTCCACAGCAATGATATAGAAAAACTTGCTCTAGGTTTACTAGGAACAAAAATGGTTGACACTGATACTAAACATTAAAGGAAAATATATATTAAAAATGGAAATGTGGTACAAGATTCCTTTGCTGATGTAGCATCATATTTGATGATGTATCATCAGCAATTTCTCATAAATAGTCTGTTTCTGCCCTAATTATGAATTTGGATCCCATCAATATTCTCCAGAAACATTTTTAAATATAGAAGCTCTGTCCCTATAGTCATATTAATGGATATGTGTTGTAGTAAAGTATTTGTTACAGTAGTTTAAATTCATTTTATTGCCATCTAAGACTTTCTATGAATAATGGTTGGAATCTTCATATAGTGAATGTCTTCATTTCCCATGGCAAAGCAGCAAGTGTAAGAAATAGACTCAAAACAGGCCCACCTTGATTCTACATGGCATAAGAGAGAAGAGACAGAAATTCTATCGGGCCTTCATGATTCTGTTATTATACCCTATAATAATAGAATTCTAATAGTCCTTGGGGCATCTTTTTCCTAGCCTGATGTACCTTGAAGTGCTGACAGCCCAGCTTTACTACCTTTCTTAGGAATAACAATAGTAGTAATAATTCAATAGTTCTGGATAGCACCAAGTTGGAGTTCTCTATGTACAGAGGTGGTATTCAGCAGGTTCTGACCAGTTCTGGAGAACTGGTTGCAGGAATTTTGAGTAATTCAGAGAACCAGTAAATACCACCCCTGATTGACCCCACCCCCATCTATTCTCTGTCTCCCAAGTCCCAGCTGATCAGGAGGAAATGTGGATTTTGCAGTAACCTTCCCCTGCAGTGGGAACTGGAGATTTTACAGTATCCTTCCCCTGCCACACCCATCAAACCACGCCTATCAAGCCATACCATGTCAACCATGCCATGCCCACAGAATCGGTAGTAAAAAAATTTGAATTCCACCACTGCCTATGTAGTTCATGAATGTGATAAGAAAAAGATACCATCTTTAATTTAGAACTTTCTTATGCATTGTGTGTTATGTCTGCTATTCTTTTCCTAGCATAGAAAAAGTGAAAGAAGGAAAAGATAACCTAGTTAGAATGATTGCCAAAAAGATAATGGTGTGATGGTTGCATGTGATGGGCTACAATCATTCCATGAATTACCATTGGATCGCAAGAATTTAGCAACCATCACAGTTCCTTCAACTTATATTACTGGTACTGTTTTGGTTTGCTGGATAGTTCTGTAGTGTATTACAGAATAAGCATGACATAGCTAGTCTGCTTGTCAACAGGAAAAAATAACACACTTGATTTTGAGAATAACATGTGCCATTTTAGGAAGAGGTGTAACACTGTAATTTTGGCCTTGCACACAACTAAAGAAGCTCATTTACAATTCCTAGACTTGCTGTAATGAAGCTCCCTTGAGAATATACTGTATTTTCTGGTACAAGAAGTCATGTCGGTACACAGCTAGGATGATTTAATATGATAACATGTTTCTGTTACACACCCTCACACCCGAAATAATTATGTACAGGAACAACATTTGTGTGGTTCCATGTTATTTTGGATTTCTTTTATTCATTCCACTAATGAGGAAATGTGAGGCAAAATGTAATTGATATAATAGAATATATTTTCTGTTTAGAAACAAGAAACGTATAAAATGAATAGAATTCTGTAATAAGGGGGTTAGCAATGTAAGGAAATAAGGTTTGTTGATATTTAACTTATGTAGAAATATTCAAAAAAAGTAATTTTAGCTTAGCATTCATGTAGTTCCCACTCTAAAGTGGTAGCAAGTCATGTCGCTGATTTTTTGATCATCCACCCCTGAAGTTTATCAATAATAAACAAAGCTTCCATACCTGCTATAGATATTAAACTCCTGATGAAAGGATAAGAGGAGGTGGAACATCCTTTGCACAGCTCCATCTTACATATGTGCTTATTATGGGTATTTATGGTTGAGGAATTTTTAGTGATAGTATGCCTTTGTCATCTCACATTTGGACCATTGTGATGAGCTCTACTTCAAGGCTGTCTATTTGAAGACCACTTGGAAGATGTTCTTGGCCCATAATAGGTTAGATGAAATAGCAAAGGGGTTAGTAAATATGTCCCAGTGGTGGATTTCAAAAATTGTTCAAATCTACTCTGTGGGTGTGGCCTCCTTTGTGGGAGTGGCTTGCCACCCATGTGACCGGATGGGAGTGGCTTGCCACCCATGTGACCGGATATGAAGATGCTGACGACACTTGTCAGAACCACCTTAAATTACCTCAAACACAGCACTGGCATGCATAAGAATATGATGTAAACTTGTCTTTTAAAAGGCATCTTTGGTTTGCGTTAAAACAACTTCAACACACGCAATGTTCTCATTGCACCACAAATGCAGTAGTCATCCTTACCTTTCACAGAGGCACTGAGTTTTATAAATATGAGCATGATAGTGTAGAATAATCATATCCAAGGACCAGTGGTGGGTTTCAAAAATTTTTGGAACCTCTTCTGTAGGTGTGGCCTGCTTTCCGGGTCCACTGGTGGAACCTCTTCTAACTGTGAGTGAGTGTGTGAGTGAGTAGTTTATTTATATGCCGCCCTTTTCCCTGGGGGGACTCAGGGCGGCTTACAACTCGAAGGGGAGGGAAAACAAACAATTAACACACAAGACAGTACATCATTAAAAGCACAACATTCATACTATTCGGGTGGGTTACAGTCTTTAGCCCCAGGCCTGATGGGAGAGCCAGATATTAAGGGCTGTGCGGAAGGTCTGAAGGGTGGTGAGGGTACGAATCTCCACGGGGAGATTGTTCCATAGGGTCGGAGCTGCCACCGAGAAGGCCCTCCTCCGCGTGGTTGCCAGTCGACATTGACCGGTTCGGTAGATTTGATGAACCGGTTCTACCTAATAGGTGCGAACTGGTAGGAACCCACCTCTGATATGTCCGTACCAGAGCAAGATGTTCTAAGGCTTACCAGTTGGCTTCCAGGTACAATTCAAGGTGATGGTCATCATCTTTAAAGCACCTTCTCCAAGTGGAACCTGCCCATTGGGTGAAAGCCATCATGGGAGGTTTGCTGCAAACCCCAAGTTCTTGAATTTGAGAGTATAAGGTCTCACCTGGGTATAATGTGAAGAACTATGAATTGTATTATTGCTTTTTGGTTTGTTTTTATTCATGCTGCATTTTAATCTAACTAATTTAATCAGAAGCATATAAGCCATGTAAAGGCATTTTGGATTAGAATGGCATATAAGTATTAGGGAAGCAATTAAGTAACTTATTAAAATAGTTTTAGTGTATAAAAAGTATGGTATAAAGTCTATAGAAAAGCAAGATGTTTGTAAAGAAAGTAGCCAAAGAGAGCAAGGAATTGTTAAGGTTAAAAAGCAGGGAAGATGTAGAGCAATTTTGATAGAAATAAAGGAAGTGGGTGAGAAGTTTTAAGCCTAAACCACCAACTAACACAGTGAACTGAACTGAAAATAAACACAGTGAAATGACTTGGAATAAAACTGAAGTGAGACAATCTTGGAAGGAATACTTCAGAGAATGGCAATAGTAGTGATACATTGAAAACTGGTGTCAAAATTAATACTGTAAATGTTAATGAGTGGATAAAAAGTAGATAACTCATAACTCATTCACCCGGATCTCCTCTCGGAGGGAGATGGGCAATTAAAAAGTATGAAATATAAAAGGATGAATGAGTAAATACTGTGAGAATGTTAAAAAATGGCAAAGTTGCAGGTGTAGATGGAGTAACTGGGGTACAATTAAAATATGGATGTGGCTTGTTCAGCATAAAATTGCTACTATTATGATTAATATTATCAATGCCTCACAATTTGAAGAATTGTTATAGTTCTCCTATACAAATGGAAAGTAAATTCAAAAAGTACAAGATAATTATTTTGTTAATGTTGTCTGCAAAGGTATTTGGTTAAATCCCTAAATGTTACAAAAGGAGATAATGAACAAAATTGGGGAAGTACAGTGTCGATTTATGCCATAAAGGAAATGTTTCTCTCTGAGGAAGATGGATGGTTAAAAACATGTGATAAACAAACAAACACATTTTCCTAAGAAATACATGAATGCGAAAGAGAAAATTTAAATCAAATTTAGTCTGTTCATTTAAAGAAAATATGTAAGAAAGTGAGTTTTATTTCATTACGGAATGTCATCAGTGTTGAAGGTTACTTGCTAAGAAATTATGCAATAGAAGTAAATGATTTGTTTATTTAATTGAATGTGCAGCAAATCAGTCAGAGTAAGACATGGTGGTGTGGTGCCCTTTGATTACTTTAATATATGAATTCAGTATACGAAGGAAGAATGAATGAGTTGGAAGAAAGGAGAAGACCAACCAAGTCATGATTCAATAGAGCTGATGGTCTAATGAATAAGAAATATAAGAGTAAAGTAAAAAAAGTAGTATATATATCAGGGTCTATATCCATTGTGGATGTAAGATAATATGAGGATAGAAAGATCGGAAGAGGTACAGTGAGTGATTTTGTGTAGATTTATTTGCAGGACCATCTCTCCAGGAGGGTATCTACCTATTCCATCAGGTCAAAGGTGGTAAGGTACTCCATGTCCCTCCCTTCAAATGTTATCATCTAGTGAGATCTAGAGAGTGTGCCTTTTCCACAACAACCCATAACATGTGGAACATCTTTCCCTCTACAATCTGGCAGTCTTTCTCTCCCCCACACTTTAATTTTTCAGAAGGTCATAAAAAGATAGTTCTTCTAAATGTTGGAAAAAGGTGAGGTTTGGAGTACAGAGAATATACTTGTTGAGTGTTGACATATTAAGAAAGTGGAGGTTGAGACACCAATTTATCAAAATTTTTCAAAAGTGTATATTTCTGGTTTACCCTTTTAAATGTTTTTTTGTATTTATTATTGTTGTGAGTCACCCAGAGTTGTAATACATAATACATAAGATAGTCAGCCATGTAATTGTTATAAACAAACAAACAAACTAAATTTAGTTATGTTTTCTTTTTTAATCACATGTGTTTGAATTCTTTGGCAGGCTATTTTTTTTACTCTATTTCTGAACTCTGCATAATGTTGTTTATCCAGAAAGGGTATCATATGATGAGTATGTATGTATGTATGGTCTTTATAATAATTGCATATATATCTTTTCGAGATCCTTATAGATCCATTTTGTACCCAGGAAGAGATATGGAAAAATATAAAGCAAAGGTGACAGAATGCACAATTTCTATCTCCTTTCTTATTCTAATTCCATTGCAACCTCTGTTTCTTTTCCTCTGTACCGTCATGGCTTGCAAGTTTTATCTCCAGGATTTGTGTTAGATTCATCACTTATAGCTGTAGTTCAGCATTACTTTCCAAACAGTCACCTAACCAGTAACATTTGGTCTAATATGTTAAGCAAACCCAGTCGGTATGATTAGTTAGTTATAATGGCTCCTTGTATCATAAAAACTCAATAAGGTAGTTGGGTTAATTTCATAAATTATGTCTAAAGTTTACTGTGCATAAAGTTGCAACATGATTACACCTTGTGCTAGGTGTGATTGATACGCAATTCTTTACTCTTTTACTTCAGTGGGTAAGTTCCATAAATTTCAGTAGGACTTCTGAGAATACATGTGCATGTTTGCATAGTTAGAATTCAATTTGGTGCCTCCAAATCAGTAGGCATGTTATCACTATCTATATGGAAATTCTTCACACAGTGCTAGTTGCACATACGGTGTAAGGAAACTAACATTTCATTCGGAACTGTTTGCAAATTTATACACAGTACCTTTTCAGTTAATAGCAGTGGCTTCCATTTATGGCCTTTTCTGAGCTTCTGTGTAGGCAGTATTAGTGTGTTATATATACAGCTTTTTTTCACTGCAATAAAAGTTTGTTTTGAAAACAAACAAATAAATGAAGGAATTAAATGGTCTAAAATGGCATTTTCAGGTGAGGAAGGAATGAGAAAAGGCTCGTATGTGTCATCCACTCATATAAGCTGCTTCTTCCATAAACCAAAACATCAGAGCAATATGAGAGGAAGAATTAATGAAAAGACATGGTAAATTTCAGATTTGGCCTTGATTGTTTGCTGTGAGATATTTTTATTGCTTCTGTGGATTCCTCAAACTCTTAGTCCAAATCCTTTCCCAAAGACAGGAATGATACCATGCAATTGAAATAATAAATAGATATATCAGCAAATGGAACCAAATTCACTTTTACTCACCAAAGGAATGCTAAAATTCAGGTTTTCTTCTGAAACAAAAACAGATAAAGAAGTCACTGAATCTTCTCTCTATTTTTCAGAACTCCATCTTTCCGCAAACACATTCAGATGGATTGCAGGGGGAAAATGACAAATGAGTTGTATGTGCTCAGATTAACAGAAAATATATTGTTCATAAATGTTTATGGTGTAATTTGAGAAGATCACATCACTGCGCACAAATGTTGGTCTTAACTTCAGAACAGAAGGAATGAGGACAGAGTATGTTTATAACACTAGCCTGTATTTTAGGTTTAATATGTTTGTAGTCTCTGTACATTTCAAAAGTTGGAGAGTCAGAGACATGCCAGGACAATGTTTGAATCTGGTTTCATCTTTTCTTTGATACAGAAACTGCTAAATATTATATTCTGCTAGTTTGTTAATGCAGCCACTGAAAATCTATCTGCACCACATATGTTCTGAATAGCTGAGGTTTTAAAGTCTCATTTGATGGATATAAAATTCTGGCTTTGCTGTCCAGAAGATCTAGATACCTCATCTACTGTATGCTTAAACCGACAGAAACATGCAATTTTCTAATCTCTATCTTTATATTAATTGGTATGGTTTCAACTGTTGAAAAGAAGAAATAAATCTTGAAATAGCTGGTATTATTCAGAGATATTTGTTGGGAAGAAAAAAAATCCTAAACTGAAAATAAACACCAGGTTCTCTGCCCCATCATATTTTCATAGAAGACTTCAAGGGGAGGGAAATATTACCTGGAACAAACATAACAATAAAGTTATTGTATTCTCATGTTTATGGAGAAAAATACAAGATTTATTTACATTTAAATATGTAAACAGAATTTTAAAAGACTGATGGAGAATCTATTTCAAGATCATAATCTACCAAACATATCATCATCATATTAGTCATCACCACCACAATAGAGATTTTAGTTACTAATTACCGGGTATATTGAGGCAACTTTTAAAAATATATATCTATTTAAGATATTATTTTGTGTATGATGTAATTTGCATATATTTCTGAGTATTCTCAGCTCCTCAATTCCTTTGAGTTACTTTCTAAGAGGTGAGTGGGTGAGTGAGTGAGTGAGTGAGTAAGTGAGTGAATGAGTGCGAGAGAGAGAGAGAGAGAGAGAGAGAGAGAGAGAATGAGAATGAACAGCTCTCTTGAGGGGTATGCAAAAAGTGATGTGTTGACTATATTGAAGTTTAAAAATTTGCAAAATAAGCCTATATACCATATCTGTGATTAATGGAAATACAAATATCTTGGTATGATAGTGTTGAATTAATTTGAAGGCTGCACTATGTGATAAATGCAATTCATGGCAGCCATGGGAAAGTGCAGGTTCATGGCAATTTAAAGCTCTTGTCCAGTCATGTTAGCAAACGTATTACCATAGCTGGATTTCGCCTAGATTTCCTGAACACCATTAAGTGTGGTAAATCATTGTAACCAAAAGTAGTCCTCCGTGGAAGACATGCAGTGCCAGCACTCCGTTAGTTTAGTGGGTCTTAACAGGGTTGAAATGTAGTGTTGCCTTTTCTTACTTTGTGTTGTGAACTAAAATGATCTCACAGACTCTACCTGAGGCAGTTATTTCACAGTTTTCCTCTGCACTGGGAAATCATGTGTGAACTAGAAGAGTAAAATACCAGGAAAGCAAGGCCTCTCAAATTGTCGCAAGAAAGAAGTTAGTTTATAATCCCAGTATGGCTGACATGGGAACACTTCCTGTCTCAAAGCAGGAGGATCAAATTCAGACTGGAAAACATCTTTGCAGCTGCCAAAAAAATGGCATGTTTTTGCTATCACATATTTAAAAAACACACACCTGAATGTTTGTTCTGGAATAATGAGCTACATTGCATACTTGTTCAAAAAATAATTATGTCATCACCAATAATAGGAGATAGTATCAAAGACCGTATCAAGGACTAGTTCACACACTAGTTGACTGTATCAAGGACTACTGAGCCAAGGTGGCGCAGTGGTTAAATACAGCACTGCAGGCTACTTCAGCTGACTGCAGTTCGACTGTTCAAATCTCACCGGCTCAGGCTTGACTCAGCTTTCCATCCTTCTGAGGTGGGTAAAATCAGGACCCAGATTGTTGGGGGCAATATGCTGACTCTGTAAACTGCTTAGAGAGGGCTGAAAGCCCTATGAAGCGGTATATAAGTCTAACTGCTATTGCTATTCACAGTACTTTTGAGCATCAGATTTTTAGAGCTTGAAGCAAGTGACTTTTACAACTTTTCCATCACTCTTATGAACAGAAAAAAATGATCTTTTTTGAATTTTTTCCTGGCAGATAGGTCTTTGCAATTCTTCACCATTTTCTCAAAGGCAGGCTTAGCAGTAACAATAAGGCTACTTATAAAAAGCCCAATGGGAGCAAATATGTCATTACTTTTTGCCTTGGAGTTTAATTGGTGTATGGGAAGCCAGAGAAGCTGTTGATCATTGTAGAGCTTGGTGTGCAATGAAGGTTAGGACATTCACTCTGTTTGGATACCTAAAATTAATAGGTGCAACATTATAGCACTGTTCCCATGGAATTTTCTCTAAATTATTTTCTTTGAGAGCACTTCTGAAGAAAATTCTCTTTCATCCAATTTTATGAGAATTGATTGAAAAAAAAAAAAACCTGAGAGAAATTGTGTCACTGTTTCATTCCAGACAAGTTCAGCTCTTGTCCAAATGATATTCACTGGTATGGATTTATTACTAAGCCACTGGAGTAATACATTCAAACAGAGTTCCAACTATAGAAATGTAACAAAGTTTTAATGGAGCAAAGTGGATTGCTCCTATGGCGGATTGCTATTACCTTCTAGCTCTCCTAGGGAAATGAGCCTGGTGAATTGATGAAAAACAGTCTTGGGGAACTATCTTGCACAGCTTTATAATTTATTATCACTTTTTTATTGTATTCATAATTTGGAAGTCAGGCAAAACAGAAATAAAATCATTTGGGTAATGACCAGTGGCCCATTGCACTTTGGCCGCAAAGGTACAATCTCCCTTGCCTTAACTTAGGGGATATATTGGCCAGTGGGATGCTTACCATCATTTTCTTAAGTGGGATAATAAACAGGGAGAGAACAATTCAGGATAAAAGCCCCATTGTTTTCCTTTCATGCCTTTTCTTTTCAGAAGGCAGCCTAAGGGTTGAAGCAATTTAGTTGTCTGACCTGCATCCTTTCTCTGCAGTGTGCAGTTCTTTTGTTTAACATTAGTGGTGTGGGCAAACAGCATTCAGAGCTGTGTGGAGCTTATCAGCCTGTGTTCAGTCAACCAGAACCCCCATTCTGTGTATCTTAAGAAGGGCCACGTTTAATGTTTCACAGTAGGAGCTTCGGCATTCCCCTCCTCCCCCAAAATAAAAATAAAAATGACTTGTTTATCAGATAAACTCTGTCCTTGCACTGACACACAGTGGCTCTTCAGCAATATGCTTGCCTGTATAAGAAGTGGAAAACAAGGCATATGTGCAGCTCATAATAAGCAAAGTCAAGGCATAGAATATGATCTCACGGCTACTTGGTAATATCGTGCCAAGGGTAGAATATAATAAAATAGCAGAATGCAGGAATGTCTTCAATGAAGGGGAAGAGACAAAAACCACAACTTTTCAGCTTTCTATAGAAGATCGTCCGTTTTGTTAATCGGTGAGGTCTGACTGAAGTGAAAATTGCTCCTTCTTTCCACCCACAAAACAGGCAATCCAGTACCGATAAAAGGGATGCAGAGAAGTTGGTCTGCAACTAAAAAGGAATAAATCGGAACCCAGACAAAATTGTTCATGCAAACGAAACCATGGGAGGAAGTGTATTAATTGAGACAGTGAATTAGGCATTGTCTTCAGGGTTGCTTTGGTATATGCAGTGACCTCTGATGCATGGGGGCAAAGAGACTATTTTTGCTGCCAGAGCATTAGTGCATGGTATCATTGCTTGACTTAAATTAACTCTGAATGTAATCACTGATGTGTATGTGCCTCAAAGCCAGCGTAAGCTGAAGGCTGTAGTCTCAGTTCTATTGTACTCAAGGCACTCCACTGAGATTTCTAATACATATACACACATATCCACAAACAAACACAGAGCTTATATATCCATATACATCCATATGCATAGGTGCAATCTTAGATATGCACACACATGCATGTGAACATATTAACAATGTAAGATTGGATTGAACATAAGGAAAAATAGAAGGGAAAAAACTGGAAAATAATACAATCCAAGGAAAAAATAATGAGATTAAAATCCTTTTCCCTATGCCTGCTTGTCTGCTCCCCCCACTCTCTCTCACACAAATCTATCTGCCTGCCTGCCTACCTACCAATCTATTTAACAAAGCTACCCAATTCTAATATCAGGTAACAATGCAGATCACTGGTAATGTTGCAGATCAGCTGTAGTTTTCATCTCCCTCTATTGGAGGGTTTCCTATACTTTTTGCCATCACACCTCTCTTTAGTGAATTCTAAATGTATACACCTCTTCTAAAAACACAAACACTAAAATGAATACAAATGAACAATTAAAAGAAGCAGGGTGAAACTTTGGGAAAGGTGGCTTTAGTGTAACAATGCAAGTGCTCTGCTGAGAGAGAGTGGTGGCCTGAAGTCATCCATCTGGTTTTCATCCTAAAGAGGGACTAGAACTCACATTCTTCTACTAAAACTCACATTCTTCTACTTTCTAGTCTTGGGCCTTTACCACTAAAGGAAAATCAACAATTTACCAAAAAAAAAATGATTAAAATTGATTTATAAAATGAAATAAAATCCATCAAATTAAAGGAAATTAGTTAAGTTGTTTAAAGAAATTAATAACAATCTTGCTAATTTTGTCCCTGAATCATAGGTCATATTAAGCCGGTTCGGACAGGTTCTACTGAACCAGTAGTGATGATTCTGCACAGTTCAGAAAACCGGCAAATCACACCACTAGCATGGCTCCATCCACCCCGCCCCACCCTATATATCTTGCCTTCGCCACATGGCCCTGCTAATCTCTGTGCTTCACTTCCAGGCCTCATCTACTCTGCTCACTAAAGGTAAACATGCTGCCTGCTCACCCTTTGCCTCAGGTCAGGGCCCAGGAACACGCCATTCCCCCGCTCCGGTCTTGACCCAGGCCTCATCCCGCATGTCGCCGCCCCCCTCTGGCTACAGCCACCAGGGACGACGTAATTTATTTGGCCTGTGATGCTAGGCCAAAAAGCCGCGTGGGGGGGGAGGAGGGCCGAAGTGGTTTGGGAATCGTTTGGGCGGTTCTTCTTACCTCTCTGTCCCATCTGGAAAGCACTGCAGAGGATATCTTGCAGCTGCTTCTTCTGTCCCATGCAAAGTCTCGGTCGATCACAGAGATGTTCCATGTGCTCACCGGGTCAGCTGCTCTTGCTGGGAGAGCGTCTTGTGCAATTTAGCAGCTGTGAGCTGCCGCTTTCCTCTAAGTCCCATCCAGAAAGCGCTGCAGCTGAGAGAAACAGCATTCAACATGGCTGTTGCTTCTCTGTACTGCAGCTCTTTCTGGATGGGACTTAGAGGAACGCAGCGGATCACAGCTGCTAAATTGCACAAGATGCTCTCCCAGCAGTGTGGAGAGAAGCAGCCACCATCACAGAGAGGGGAAAAATGGAGGGGAGCAGGCCCCAAAAGGCTGCTCGGTCGAGCCTCACCATGTGACAGAAGCAGCGCATGCACGGAAGCCATGTGTAGAATCCATACATGTGCATGTGCAATAGCTGTGTGCATGCAATGTACACTTGCATGTGCAGAAACCATGTGCATGTGCGGAAGCCTCATGCACGCTCACAGTCTTTGCAGTTCAATGTTCCAACTCCTAAACCTGATCTCCAAAAGGAAGACCTTTGTGTGGGGAGATGGGTGGCACAGGAATTTAATAAAGAAAAATAAAAGGAAGAGATTTTTGGAATTCCAAATGATCTTGATTGCTTTTTCCTAAATGTTACAGGGGCTCACAGAGAGCAGCTGACACATTTTAATGAGTTGTAGAAATCACTCAGAGTATTTCTTTTTAAAATAGAAAACAAAATAAACACATTTTTAAACACTAAACTATGAATTGCCAGCAACTTAAGTGTCACGGGAATGGAATATTTTCATCTTGATCATCAAGCATTTTATTGCAGTTGCCAATCCACGGTGTTCGAATTTCATGCTGCTAATGCCACTTTAACAGCTTTGGGTTAGAGTACTTTGTACTCATTCAGTCCCACCTTAAGCATTTACGGGCTCTTAAAGAGAGCAAATTTAACATAAATGCTAAATATACTGGGTCAGATGAGCTGCACTGATTTAAACAGAAAAGTCTTTAATGTGGATGTTTCTGCAGCAAGAAGTGAGGGTGCGGAGATATTTTCAGCACTTGCTATTGGGTATGATCTTAACAGATAAGGCAAGGGATTAAAACCAAATGTAGGAATTATAGTGAATAAATTCATACAGTAATTTCATGCATACTGATAAGATCACTGTGATTTGAAGGCGCTAGAATAAGTAGAATCAACCGTGGGTGAAAGGTAGCTGAATAATTAATATTTCTAAACAGTAATCATCATTGCTTTGTTTTTGTTTGTCGAGTAAATTAATTTAGGCGTCTTTCTGCTAAAATTAAAGATCTCAAGAGCCATTGTTTTCTTTTTCGTTAAAATAAATGTGCGTTTGTGCATGTGAGTGTGGGGATATGTGCGGAATGTGTGTATGTACACATATATGTGAGAAAGAATGAAGAATTTTATAGGTAAAGAAGAAACCAGTATGGCCTGACGTTTTATGGTTATAATTAATTTGCAGTCCAGATAAGTGCAAATTCTTCTAAATGCCACAACACAGGCCATTATCTGGCAATCCGAATAGTACCATCGTTCCTGACCTTCAGGAAAGCCATTAAATTGGAGCTATTCAGAAGGGCCTAACATCTCAATGTAAGCCTGAAGAGTTAAGTGATGCATTGGCTTTAATGAATTTATTGTTTTGGTATTGTTGAGTTTCCCCTGCTTTGGTTGTTATGGTTTCAGCTTTTCTTGGGCAATCAGCATGAGTCCTTGTGGAATGTGATGGTATTAAAATCAGGTAATAGTAAACAAATGATTTATAAGTGCATCACATCCACTTCGGAAGATAATGTGTGCTCTACCCCCCACTATTTTTCTTTGCCAGGTACATAATTTTCAATAGGAGCTTTCTCAGCTATAAACCTGCTCCCCCCAACAAACCAGATATACCAGGGTTGATTTTGGGCACAGGTTATGTAGAAGTAGTGGGAAACAAGTCCTTTTCAACTGACAATGTCATTAGATTCTAAATGAATGATTGTAGGTCAAAAGAACCTCTGTGCTAACTTGGGCCCCACATTGTGAGCAAGACGTATGTGCATTTGTGTGTTTACCCCTCTGCATGTTTATCTCAGGGATGCAATGGCTCAGTGGCTAAGACGCTGAGCTTGTCGATCAGAAAGATTGACAGTTTGGTGGTTCGAATCCCTAGTGTTGCGTAACAGAGTGAGCTACTGTTACTTGTCCCAGCTTCTGCCAAACTATCAGTTCAAAAGCACATAAAAAATTCAAGTAGAAAAATAGGAACAACCTTTGGTGGGAAGGCAACAGTGTTCCGTGCACCTTCGGCATTTAGTCATGCCGGCCACATGACCAGGGAAACGTCTTCGGACTATGCTGGATCTTTGGCTTTGAAACAGAGATGAGCACTTCCCCCTAGTGTCGGGAACAACTAGCACATATGTGCGAGGGGAACCTTTACCTTTAGAAGATTTTGATTTTTACAATACTATATATAAAGGATGTATATAAAGGATTAATTTGGAAGAAATTTGTGAGAATTAAAATCCTGGATTTCATTTGTCTTTCCTATTTTCCACCTTCTTGGTGATTTAGGCTCTATGCAAAACTTTATCCTGATTTCACCTCTTTTAAGGTAAAAAGGAATCTTACACATTATTTATTTGTAAGTATTTTTCATAAAAAATAACCCTAAGATAAAGTTCAATAAAGCAAAGCATTACAAGCATTTCATTTGACCAAAGTTTAAACCAAGAAATAATGACATGACAACAATAGCAGAAAGCTTCTGAATGAGGCAGCAGCATAATTTCAACAAAACTCCTGGCCAAAAAGGAAGCAGATATTTCACTGATGCTGAAAGCAAACTAGAGTTTGTTCCAACACTAACTAGAGAGGGGATTCCATATTCTCTTTCCCTGGATCATGGCTTAAGATAAGGACCTCATCAAACTATCTTGAACAGAATTTGATCACTGGTCTGTGTAGCTCAGTGCTGCTTGCATCAGGAAATAGCAATATTTAGTTGGTTTTAAATTTTCCATGTAATCCTCACAATTGCTTCCCTGTTATGAGGGGCTAAGCAATAAAGACACTGAGCTTGTCAGCTGGAGAGTTGACAGCCCATGTTCAAGACCCAAGATCCATTCAACAAGGCAATTTCCCATTACTTGCCACAGGCCCTGCCCACCTAGCAGTTCAAAAACATGCAAATGCAAGTAGATTAATAGGTACCACTTCGGTGGGAAGGCAACAGCTTTCTGTTCGCCTTTGGCATATAGCCATGCCGGACACATGACCATGGCAATTTTCTTTGGACAACACTGTCTCCCTAAGCCAAGAAACAGAGATGAGCACCATGCCCTAGAATTGGACATGACTGATAGGGAAATCTTTCTCTTTTTACTTTACTCTTATGGCACACAGACCACTATCTACTGCTTTCCAAGTTCCAAGAAAGTGAAAGCTACAGAAAGTATTACCAAGACAACGAGGGCAATACAATAGAATCCTAACCTAACAGGAGGAAGTTTAACATCAGGGACTAATATAATTCAGTAGCTGCTGGAATCTACGCAATGATAGCCATCAATGAAAAGAGCCATAGAGACTGTTCCTAGATGCTACAGTAACCATCTTCTTTGTTGTCACCACTACCAATCCTCAACAGTGATATAGTTCCATGAGAGACAATGGATATTACTTGTTCTTTGTCACAGAAACAGCAAACATCTACTCATCTTCCCTCCTCAATACCAACCTTAAGTTAATGACATTCAACAGAAGCAACTAGATTACAAGATTCTGTTGCTGTAACTTTACAATGAAATATAATTAATTCATGTAGTCATGTTTCTTTTCTGGCTTTCCTGGAGAGCTGACATCAAGTTTGCAAGTGTGGAAGTACTAATTTCCCACCACCGCTTTTAAATGCTCATTCCATTAGGGTGGATCCTTGCTAAGCTTTTGACCCATAAGCCACTGGGCAGTGGTGAAATTCATTTTTTTTTACTACTGGTTCTGTTGGCGTGGCTTGGTAGGCATGGCAGAGGAAGAATCTCCATTTTGGATGGATTTTGCCATGCAAAATCTCCATTCCCACCCCACTCCAGGGGAAGGATACTGCAAAATTCCCATTTCCACCCCACTCTTGGGAGAAGGATATTGCAAAATTTCCATTCCCACCCCAATCTGGGGCCAGCCAGGGGTGGTATTTGCTGGTTCTCCAAACTACTCAAAATTTCAGGTTCTCCAGAACCTGTCAGAACCTGCTGAATTTCAGCCCTGCCACTGGGGTCTCCTGCCTTTCTTGTCTGATTGTTTGCTAGGCAGCATCTCTTCCCATTTCCCAAGGTCACCTGAATATTCCATTACAAAAAAATAGTGAACATTTCTTCTTGTTTCCTAAGAGTAGAGATTTCTAACACCACACAGTAGGGAAGCAGAGGCAACTACCAGCAGGGAAAAAAAATAAACTAAAAAGATCGGGATGTGGTTAAAGAAAGCATATGGAAACTTTGCACTTTGCCCAGAGACCCAAAATTTGGTTGCAAATAAATAGATATCCAGTATGACATGGATGACAACGATGACATGCTAGTGTTCTGGAAAACGTCATTTGACAAAGAATATCATAGAATTACAGGTATGGAAGGGACCTTGGAGGTCTTATGATCCAAACCAGAAGGCATGAATTCTTATTCCATCACAGACAAATGGTTGTCCTTTTTTTTCTTGAAAATCTTCCGCGAAAAAGCACCCACAACTCCAGGAGGCAAGCTGCTCCATTGTGTAATTGCTCTCACTGTCAGGAAATTTCCAGGTAGGATCTCTCTTTAATAAGCTTCCAACCATTACTTGTTGTCTTGCCTCTGGTACTTTGGAGAATAAGTAAACCTTCTCTTCTCTGTGACAGCCCCTCAAGTACTGGCTATGTCATCCCTAACCTTCTCTTTGTTAATCTAGACATATCTAGTTCCCTTAGCTGTTCATTGCATGATTTAGCCTCCAAATCCTTTATCATTTTTCTTGTTCTTCTCTACACTCTTTCTACAGCCTCACATTTATTTATTTTTTTCTATTATGGCAACCAGAACTAGACACAGTATTCCAAGTGTGGCCTTACTTGAGCAATATAAAGCATATTAAAACTTCTCGTGATCTTGACATTGTCCCTCTTTTGATGCTGCCTAGGATTGCATTGGCTTTTCTGGCAGCTGCAGCACTCTGCTGATTCATACTTATGTGGTGGCTTTCCACAACAGTAGGATACCTAGATACCTCTCACAGAAACTATGTTGAGCCATATACTTTTTATATTTTATATTTGTGCATTTGGTTTTTATTGCCTAAGTGTAGAACTTTACTCTTCTCACAATTGAACTGCATCTTGTTGGACAGGGCCCAATGCTCAAGTCTGTTAAGAACCTTCTAAATCTTGAGTCTATCTTCCAAAGTGTTAGCAATCTCCCCCCCCCCCCAATTTGGTGTTGCCTGAAAATTTTATGAGTGCCTCTTCAATCCTCTCAACTAGATCATTTATGAAGATGTTGAAAAGCACCATGCCCAAGACAGAACCTTGAGTACCCCATCGCATGATTCCCTCCATGTAGATGTATTTCCATTGAGGACCACTCACTGTGATAGTCCAGTCTATCTCACATTGTTCTATCTTACCAAGAACTAGACTACAGTCTTTTCTACCAAACACCTCACTGAAGTCTAGATATGCTCCATCTACAGCTCCGCCCCCCTCTATTAATTTAGTACTTTATCAAAGAAGGCAATAAGGGTTGTTTGGCAGGGTTTGGCTTTAATAAAACCATGCTTCCTATTGAGATCTTTTTGTTCCCAGGAATTGTTCACTATACTTTGGGAAAAGAAGAGAAATAAATTACTATTCAGTATTCAATACTATGTTGATGTTGTTCTGAAGGAGAAAAATATCATGCCCTATAACAAAAGTGTTAAAGGGTTCATTTTGCTTTAAGGCTGCCAAATCAAATCTACACCAATGCCATGAATCTCAATGGCATTCCAATTTAGAATGTTTCTTCCTCTCCTTAACAATGATGTTTCTATTGTACTTATGGTAATTAAAAAGATACAATCCATTGCAGGATCCCTGAAAATTATAATTAGTTTATCTCGATTAAAATTTTCAGAAGATGGGCATTAAGAAAGTGTTGGCAATATCAAAAAAAAAACCCTCTCTGCCCTAACCTCTCCCCATTTTAAAACCTATCAATCTCTACAGCAATGCATCCATGCATCCATCCATCTATCCAGAATTTCATTCTCATTCTACCTATCCTGGAATAATTTGTAGGCTTGACAAAATATCTCAAATGCCCAACAGAATAAAGACATTTTATTTATCCTTTAAATTCATAAATTCATTCCCTTACTGACATCTTAACTCTGTTGTGACAGCAGTGTGACGTGATAGCAGTGTTCCAATATTTGAGGGGCTGCCACAAAGAAGAGGGAGTCAACCTATTTTCCAAGGCACCAGAAAGCATGACAACAAAGAATGGATGGAAACTAATCAAGAAGATAGCTAACCTAGAACTAAGGAGAATTTTCCTGACGGTGGGAATAATTAACCAGTGGAATGGCTTGCCTTCAGAAGTCGTGAGTGCTGCATCATTGGAGGCTTTTATGAAAAGACTGGACAGCCATTTGTCTGAAATAGTATAAGTCTACTGCTTGAACAGGGGGTTGGACTAGAAGACCTCCAAGGTCCCTTCCAACTCTATTATTCTGAATTCATGGGCCAAGCCAACTTCCAGCTCATCCGTGTGCATTTTCCTCTTGCTTCAGGCATCTTGGTTGACTGGCACGCTGCTCAGTTGTTTTTCCTAACACAAAATGCCCTGTCTGATATGGGCCGAATATATTGGCCTTTTCTTCTGCTGGGTTGGTTGTCTTTAGATACAGAAAGGAAGGATTGGGGGGGAGGGGAATCAGGGAGGGGAAAGTGGGAACCCTAAAGCTTGGAAGGGGAGGGGAGGCAAAGGGAAGTGTTTTTAGCATTTTCCTCTAAACATGTGTCCCCCTCGCTCTGTGACATGGTTGCTCCAGTGTTGCCATGGTGAGGATTTCTAATCATCCCTACACATGACGGGCTCCTATTTATCTGCACTCCCTTGGGTGTAAATTTCCAGGCTTTAAAAAAAAAAGAAAAAAGAAAAAAAGAAATCCACGTGAGCGTATCATCCTTCGTGCAGATGTTTCACTGCTTTAGAATACCAGGCAGCTGCTTGTGCCACTGTCGACAGCTAATTGGAGACTGCATCGCAGGAACAGAGGCGTAATTATGGCATAAATACACATCCTCTGGTGCATCATTGTATCTCTATTAACAGAAAATTTTAAACAGTGTTCAGAGTGTAATTAGTGTAGTTGATAAAGTTGTAAAACATGTAAATAAGGGAAATAGCAGGTACATAGCCAATCCACTACCCAGCGCTAGGGGATGCAGATTATTGCCTATTTAGAAATAATTAGCAAAGCTGCATTAGTAAAGCCGGTGTCCAAGAGAAGCAATGCAAACATTTATTCTTGGAACAGCTCTTTCTGTGCTAGCCATGAAAATCTACTAATATTGGTAATTTAGCCCTCATTACCAGAGGATAAAGCATGAAAAGAGCTCAGACATGAAATATGACAAGTAATATTAATTTTTATTCCAGAGGAAAGGATGCTTCCTCGGGTTGCATGCTGATTTCTCGGCAGGGTCTCGGCAGTGAGCGTGGAAGAGGCAGTGGGCTGCTGAGTAGCAGAGAATGAAGGAAGCCGAGTTGGCTCCCTGCTGGAAATTTATACCCAGGGGTGGTGGGGGAGGGGAATATGACGGTGGCTGATGAGGCAAGCATGCTGCGGTTAGTGCCCAGTCAAAGCGCAGGTCACAGTTCATTGCAGGAGCTCAAGCGTGAAACTTTTGTCCTTATAGACGGGCTTTAATTTCACATTCCCCAATCTCTCAGGCCCCCATCTCTCTTTATCTCTCTCTTTCTCTGTCTCTCTCTCTGTCTCTCTCTCTGTCATTCTGTCTGTCTGTCTCTATCTCTGTCTCTCCTTAAAATAGCCGGAGACTGGGAGGGGCTGTTAGAGAGAGAATAATTGCATTGAGGCATTTGTCTTTTTTTTTTTTTAAGCATTTTTCTGTATGTGATACATACCTAGTTTTGGTTGTGCAACTTTGGGGTGGGGAAAAAAGGGTCTTTGCCGCTTGCTTGCACTTTGCACAAGAACCTAGTTCAGTGATGGTGAACCTTTTCAGCACCGAGTGCCGAAAACGGAAGGTGCACACACACACACGCTCATCAGGGCCGCAACCCAGAAGAGGAGCTGCCCATGGGGCATGTGCCGGCTGGAAAATGAACATCCGGTTTCCAGCATGTGCATGCACAGTGACAAGCTAGTCTTCCAGTTATGTGCGTGCGACAATCAGCTGGCCAGCACATGCTCACGTCAGGAAATGGAAGATCAGCTCTTCCAGTTTCCAGCACTGCCGCCTGTACAAAGGCCAGCTGATTGTTGTGTGCACATTTGTGCCGTAAACCCGGAAGGGAAACGGGCAACGCCACACATGCCAGGCGACATGGCTCCACGTACCACTTCAGGCGTGCGTGCTATAGGTTCGCCATCACAGACCTAGTTCATCTGAGGCTATAGAAAAATATCCTAAATCTGTAGTCAGGCCATAACTGTCATTTTCTTGGACAGAAAGAACAACTGACTGATTCAAATGATTGTTAGAACTTATACAGGGTGATAGATATTAAATGTTTGAAAAGGATGCAAGGCTTTATTATTTTTTTTACTCATGACACATTTCTTGTTGTTTTGTAAGTTTCCTCTCTCTTTGAAGTATAAAATCATAGTAAATTAGAAGCTTATATAGGACGAGCTATAAGTTACCTGTTTGAAAAGAGAAAAATCTCTGTTTCCCCCATCCCACTTCTCCCTTTCATAACAAGTTCTACTGTTTTCCATGGAAACCTTGAAAAAGACATTTCCATCTTGGGGGGAAAATCTGTCTGCACTTAGACATTATTTTCATCACTATTTCAACATTTAACATTAAAACTCTTGCCTATTAAAAGTTGGTTTTTTTTCCAGTAACACAAAGTGGATTTAAAAAAAAAGAATGAGAGAGGCAAGAGGAAGCAAACAGAAGTTGGGTAAGCAGTTGGATAAAGTCTTATCTTGTAAAATAAGGTTTCAGATTGTAGCAGAGAAAAACCTTTTGTAGACAAAGGAAATGGCATATATTTTTATTACCAGTGGTACATTGGGAATGTCAAAAGTTATTGATTTAAGTAATTTTTGCTCCAGACATTTTTGTAGAGTTCTATCCTCTAGCTATTCATCAGTTGAAAGGAAACCACATCTCAACAACTCATAGCATTGGGTTTTTGACCTCACCCCATTCCTAAGAGGTCGGTAAGGGATGTGCACAAGGGCACCATCATGCCTACTGTCCCTATCCTACTGCCCCATTTATTCGTACCCATTTCATTCATACTCATGTTTATACCTATTATCTTGTAAATTATTGACAAATAAATGAATAAATAAATGAATAGATAAATGAATACACACATACATACATACATACATACATACATACATACATACATACATACATACATACATATATACTGGGGACAGCAGAAATATCCAAAAGCATCAGAAGCAACTGAGCAGCACATCATTGCCTCACATAGGGGTGGAGGTTAGAAAAGGTTGCCTAAACATTGCCTGACCTACAACATCTTGCTGGCTAACTGCATCTGGGAGATTAGCTCCTGAGAGGCCAAGTATCAAGAAAAACAAACCAAAGAAATCTCATTCAACATCAGAATATCTTCACTGTTGCTGGCTGGAGACAGGTTGTCAAGGCCTGAGAGATGAACAGGCTTCATAGCTGTTGATCTTCACCATTATTGCATCAATATCACAGAAGTAAATAAAAACCAGCCTTATAGATGTCCCAAAGGTCCTTTTTTCCCCAAGAGGCAACTGGACTTGCTTTTTTTTCTTTGAAGATGTTTCGCTTCTCATCCAAGAAGCTTCTTTAGCTCTTCAGTTCTTCACTTCTTGAGGAAAAAAGCAACCATGTTTTGGGACAGCCATTACTTGGATGACTGAAAATCTCTATAGACATCAGGTTTGTAGATCAGTTGCAAAATTCAGTTGCAAGAAGCTGCAAAGGGATCTGCATTATATTGGAAAGGGAGACCACAGACTGACCACAAGACTTACAGAGAAGGTTTGGCAGACTTTTGGGGAAACACGACAAACTGAAGTCAGGTTCACTTTCACAGAACTGATACAAACAAAAGAGCCGGTATATGGACCGATTCCTCAAAACTCTTCTCTGAACCAAGGACAGGACAAAATCACCCACAGGTTTGCTCCATTCACAACCTACCTATGAAGATAATAAAATAGTGATCTCCAGCAGGCTTGAGAGTTCTGGGGGAGTGGTGTGCAGCAAATCAATCAATCAGAATAGAGTTGGAAGGGACCTTGGAAGTCTTCTAGTCCAATCCTCTTCTCAAGCAGGAGACTCTATACCATTTCAGACAAGGGACTGTCCAGTCTCTTTTTAAAAACCTTCAGTGCTGAAGTACCCACAACTACTGACGGCAAGCTGTTTCACTGGTTAATTATTCTGACTGTTAGGAAGTTTCTCCTTAATTCCGGTTTAAATAATTTTGTCTAAAATAATTTTAGAAAAATAATTTTGCCTAAGTCACAGTTTATTACCTTCATTTCAGTGGTGGGTTCTGGCTCCCGTTGGAACCGGTACGGTGCAACGAGACCTGGCATCTCCCACATGCACATGCGCAGCATGCATGCACATGCACCCATGCGTCCTTATCTTTGTGATGCCTCCGTGACGCTCCAGCTGCTCGGCGGAGCATCGCGCAGGAGCCGTATGCTCCATGAGTATGCGTGGAATCGCCAAAGAGCTCAAATACAGGTAAGGAGCTTGGGTGGGTGGGTGGGCCCTCCAGAGCACCGTACTAGAATGGTACCCGGTGTTCCCGGCAGGCACTGGTACACCTGTATTGTGGTATATCACCTACAACCCACCACTGCTTCAGTTTATTACCTGGACTCTGGGTTTGCTCACTTCCTCTCTTAACCTCTTGAAGAAGTTACTAGTTATTGACTTACTAGATATTAAGAACCTTCCAAGGGTCAAGTTTTATCATGCCAGGAGAATACTCTGGATAAAAGAAGTTATATTTAAGTTTAAGGTTTAAAAAGAAAGAAAAACTTTAATTGTTGGAATACATCAAAAGGGGGACTAGAATGTTGATTTTGGAAAGTTAAGGGCTAGATGGACTTGAAAGAATATTTCCTGTGGGATGTTTAATAATTTATAAAAGAATCTATGAAGATTTCGAAAATAACTGTAAGGAATCCTCCCATGGGAAGGTTTTGCTGATTGGAAAATAAACAAATGATAAGAAGGGACTTTGAAGGTTGACTAGAAGGAACCAGAGAGAACTAATGATTATAATTAAAGGGGAAGAGACCCATTAATGCAAGGGAACAAGACTGTTTGGCTGTAGAAGGAATAGGGATTGCAAATTTCTAGATTATAAAAGAAAGCATCATTGCAAAAGGCATCTGTTTATCCAGAAATTTACCAGTGCTTTCAACATTGGACATTGTATAAGGGGCGATGCACAATTTCACATGTCTACCTGTTTTATCCTAGAAAATTATCTAGGAATGCAGAATCATATTTCTCTTTGCTGTTGTTCTTCTATAAATATTTCTTTCAAGCTCGTAACTAAAAATCAAACATTTCTTTCAAGTCCCTATTATTTGTTCACTAGAAGAAAGCTGAAGTAGGAAAAGAGCTTACTAGTATGTGTTCATTATTTTCCTCGGGGAACTAATTTTGACTTTTTGACTTTAAGGTAGTAAGGAAATATCAAGGATCATTGTGGGAGGTGAAATTTATTCCTAGTTGTAATTAGAACCGTCCCCCTTCCGTGCTTATGTTAACATATGTGATTCTGCAGAGTCAACTATTCATGAATACATGTTGGGATTTTCTGTTAGATTTTTAGCTATTTGGCTGCTAGCCAGTATAAGTTGAAAGGAAGAGGCAGGAAGTAGATATCATCACTTAAAAGTAACTGTGCCATAGTTAATCTTTGAAGAGATTAGGATGGTCCCAAAATGAAATGGTAACTGGGTCATCTTGGACGCTGATAGAAACTCCCAACTGTTCTCTGTTCTGCTTAAAGGCAGAAACTGCTCTGCTCTGTTCTGTCTTGCTAGTCAGCAGCTGATCTCAATGTTTCTCCTTTGCCCATAGTTGCATTTCTTCCCCTAAATAAGAGCATTCATTTCCCTTTGTGAACATCATCTAAGGAAGGGGGTAAGAGCAGAGGGGTTCAAAACTAGCAAGATGGTAGGTGTTGCATTGCTAGGCAAGCCCTACCCCTTTTACATATGTGTGAAACATTAATGTGTGTACAAAAGAGGCAGGGTTTGTGTACCAATATCATGTCTGCTACCTTGCCTGTGTAGATCACTGCTCTGTAAGATGCTGCTGCCCTTAATATATCTATTAATAAATTCTAATTCCCCCTTGGATCAAAATATCTTAGGGTGAAACACATTCAATAACAATTCAAAGTCCAGAAAAACCCTTATCCATGGTAAAACATCAATAAGAACCGAAGCGGACTAACTTGCATGTAATAAGACCCAAATGCTTGTATCATAACTTGGTCCTAAAATAAAGCTAACATCCAAGCTTTAAGAGAGGCTTTCCATAAGCATCTTAACATCTTATTAGAAATTGTTCATGCTGCACAAATATTCCTTTATGGATATTACATAAATGCTAACTAAACCACTTTTCTTTATATCAGTTGGGCAACCTGTGGACTATGGGCTAAATATGGGCCCACAATTCTAGCTTGATGCTGAAAATTGAGATGTAATATAAAGTCTCACTGGAATTAAGATTGATGTCTATTTAACACTTGTTTCAAAAAACAGTGCATCGCTCACCTGGTTCACACAAATAAACCAACCAAACTACCAAGCCTGAAAATCTGTAATATATCAGCCAAGTTCAATTGCTTGACATTGAGAAGGTCTAGAGCAGTGTTTCTCAACCTTGGCAACTTGAAGATGTCCGGACTTCAACTCCCAGAATTCCCTGGCTGGGGAATTCTGGGAGTTGAAGTACGGACATCTTCAAGTTGCCAAGGTTGAGAAACACTGGTCTAGAGAGAGACAGAACTAGAGTCAGAAACTGTAGGCATATTGACCAATCTTGGCACAGAAGAACATCCATTAAATATCTATGCTTAAATATTTAATGTCAGTGGAGTATATTTAATTAAAAAAAAACTTGATAAAATGGTAACCATTTAATTAACATTTTGATTTTGAGACTCTGGAAAGAGTGCAGGGAAGAGCAACAAAGAGGATTAGGGCTGGAGGATAAAATATATGAAGAATGATTGCAGAAATTGGGTATGTCTAGCCTAGTGATAAAAAAAAGAACCAGGGATGACATGATAGAAGTATTCCAATATTTGAGGGGCTGTCACAAAGAAGAGGGGACAACCTATTTTCCAAAGCACCAGAAGGCAAGACAAGAAACAATGGATGGAAATTAATCAAGGAGAGAAGCAACCTAGAACTAAAATGAAATTTCCTAACAGTGAAAACAATTAACCAATGGCATGGCTTGCATTCAGAAGTCATGAATGCATCATCACTAGATGTTTTTAAAAAAAATACTGGACAACCATTTGTCTGAAATGGTATTAGGGTCTCCTGCTTGAGCAGGGAGTTGGACTAGAAGACCTCCAAGGTCTCTTCCGACTCTGTTATTCTGTATTCTTTTAAAATGTACTACTTCAATTGTAACTCTTGCAGAAGTTTTGAACACTACTTTAAAACTTTGAAGCCTGTCATCCATTGATCTGTGCTTAACTGATACCATATAAAATATTAATTTTGCTTTGAAGCCTTCATTTAAAAAGCTTGATTTTTTTTGCACGTAGATATTTCAAGGTACACATAATCACAATTTGTGAAAAGTCCTTTTTATTAGAAAATGAAGGAAGGGAAAAAGGGAGGGAAGGAGGAAGGTTATATGTACAGTATATCATGTTACATGGTTGGTTACTCTTTTTAAAAGAAACTTAAAAGGCTTTACAATTATTAGTCATAGCTACCAAAAAAGTTGACCTTTTTTGACATCTCTCATTCTTATGCCAGCTATTGCTTCTATATGTTATCATTTTAAAGGGAAATGAACCTTTTATTCATTTTATTTCCCAAATCAACTAGGAATAACTCTGTCAAATAATACTATTTTTTGGTATTCTATCAAACCATGACAACCATTCATGGCTAGGAAGAAAAGCCATTATCCATTTCCTTTAGAGAATGACTTAAAAAAAAATTCTCTGCCCATTTCACTTGAACTCAAAAGGAGAGAGTAGGCTGACAAATATCCCATCTAAATGGCTTCTGATGGTTGATAGGATAATATGTAGCCCCTTAGGACAAGGGCAAAGGCAGCAAACTTATCATCCTTTAGTTTAGTTTAACACGGGTCAGTAACAGCGCCAGGGGTGACAGAGAATGCTAAAGTGTGGGAAGCAAGACCTAAGAGCTGTAGGAGGGTAGTTTTTATAGTTTATCTTTTCTTTCGGCATGAAGCTGCCTAGACAGCTGAATCACATTGTTGATCTGGTTCACTGCACTTCACATTAACTGTTCCTGTAGGTGGAAAAAAAGAAAAAAAATACTTATGGGTCACTCTTCCCAGTAGCCTACGACTCTTTGTCCTTACTTGGCTGAAGAGAGGCATGCATGTTTAATATTTTAGCTCTCAAGTTCATCTTTTTTGAAGGTCAGCTGTACAGAAATTGTAAGTGGTTATGCTACATGTCCTTGGAAGGCAAAACAAAACAGAAACACGGGAGGGGATTTTGCACACTTGAAGGTGAGCAGTTGTATTGTAGGAAAAGGGGAAAAAGAAAGCCGCAACAAAGATAGAAAAAAAAAATCACCAAGCAAGAAGGAAAATGACTGTGGATTCTATAAATAAATGACATGAAGGCAGGATGGGAAAAGGCAGGATTTTTTCAAAGTAAGGAACATACCATGCTTTCTGAAACATGAAATGACGACTTTCAGCTGCGGTTCTTGAAAAAATTTAGTCAAATCTTGCATAGTGAGGTTTTTTTTAAATCCAGTTTGATTACTAACAACTATACTAGTTAAGACCCTGAATCTTCATTTAAAAAAAATCTGGAAGCTCTTGCCTGCTAAGTTTAATTAGCATTTATCTTTTCTTGCACTCTGTTATGTTGACAGATTAGTTCAAACGACCTTGTGAGAAATTACATTAAAGATCCAAAATCTAAAAATTTGACCTTATGGCGCTGAACTGGTCAAAGGAAACAACTTCCCAAAACAGAAGTTAGTGAATGCTCAAATCAGCTGTACATCTTATTCTCATAGCTTTAATGCAACGTACAGAACACTTGCTAGAGCATGTTATGTATGGAGACGTAGCATGTTGTACATTTTAAATTAATTGTTTATATGCAGATTGAAACTTAAAACCTTCCCCCCCCCAAAAAAAAAATATTATTGCATTGCCCCAGCTTTCTTAGGTAGGACTCAGTAGCCATTGTTTCTCAGATTCAGACAACTGACAATAAAATAAGTTATGTTAACTTACCAAGTTTACAAGGACTGTCAATGGATGTATACATGGGATGCTTAGATCTGGCCCACGGGACTGTCCTGGAAACAACGAAGGACCAGCCCACGGTGCCTCAGCGAAAAAGTCACAGTCAAAAATGGACATTGAGCTGGCTACAGCCCCCTGACCACACACACCCAGCCCCGTGAGATCAAACACAACCCTGATGCGGCTCTTAATGAAATTGAGTTTTACCCTTGTATTAGAGTATGTCAGACAGTAATACAGATAGTCTTCAACTTATAACTAAAATTGAGTCTGCCAATTATAGTCATAAGTCATGACAATTGTAAAATGGGTCATCACATGGCCATACCTGATTTTACAACCTTTTTTGTAGTGGTCATGAAGCCAACCTGTCGTTTGCTATGGGGTGGGGCTCTTTGGAAACTGGAAATACATGAAAGTTTCCAGGGGAGGGAACATTGTAAATCACGGTCACATGACTGTAGGACACTGCAAGCAGCCATCAATGTGGGTCAATTGTCAAGCACCCCAAATCCAATTATCAAAAAGCATATATTTATATTCCTTTGCAAAAGGAAAGCAAAGCAAAATATTCCCAGTTCAATGGGTTTCTAAAATTTTAGCCCAATCCTACATACGTATATTAATCAGAATTTCAAAAAAGACTTGCCAGCAAGGTATAATAGCCACAGATCATAAATAGACAATTGGCCATTGTGCTAATTTTCAAAAGCAGTCCTTGGAATGTTAATATTTTGAACAATGCAAAATGTTTGGTCTTGTGCAGTCTTGTGGCAGGCACTAAATCTCCCTTTTGAGCATCCTCTTTCACAAAAATATCCACGGTAGCCCTGTATGTTAATTAAATGTACTTGACTTCGCTTGTAGCAGTATCTTGGAATAAAGATTATAACTATTTTGTAACAATTGGCTTTCATCCCCTTCTCTCTCTCTCTCTCTCTCTCTCTTGCCCATGTATAAAATATGATCTGAATTGATGTATTTTTAACGATCGAATTATACTGATAGGAGATCCCCTAAAGGGAATGATACAGTACAGTAGGACTGTAAGTTTTGACATGGTTTAATGAGCTGCATGCTAACTCCACCTGAGTCATTAACAGTTTTGACAGTCCTTGTGAACAATGATATTCTCTGCAAGGACATCCAAGGTATTTTGTAATAAAGGTTAGGCCCATATAAGGTTGAGTTATTTCCCTCTTCAACTTCCTTTTTTCCCAAAGAGACAATAGTTAAGGCACTTACTTCTGATTAATAGTTTAAGTCCCATTCATTTAAATAAGCTCTCTAAATGATCCCAACACTGGAATGGGTTGTCTATTTATGCCCTTATTTAAATTGACTTTGATTATTTTTATTATTGTATCCTAAGAATATCCGCATATGCAAATGTACATACAGATGCTGAAAATTGCCTTTACTTAGTTTGATTTTTACCAATGCATTATGAACTAAAATCGTCTTATTAAAAATGGTTTACAACTGAATATTGATTATCATAATACCAAAGACAGATCCGCTACGAATTATAGATGTCAATTCTGAATCCATATTCCCAGTTACTCTGGGGGGCGGGGGGGAAACATTTGTAGTTCTATTCAGATTTCTTGGCCTGGAGTTGAGATTGAGGCTCTGAAGTCTTCTTCTGGTGTGCTATTTTATATGCAAGTGTATAATGGGGAAAGGCATCAGAAAGAAGAAAAGAAATAAAATGGCCTCTCCCTTCCCCTTAATTCTCTGGATACAGCCCTATCAGAGGTGGGTTCCTACCCGTTCGCACCTATTTAGTAGAACCGGTTCATCAAATCTACCGGACCGGTTAGAAGAGGTTCCACCAGTGGACCCGGAAAGCAGGCCACACTTACAGAAGAGGTTCCAAAATTTTTTGAAACCCACCACTGCTAAAGGGTTAGGGGTGCAAGGATCTTGAACTTGACACCTTTAAGACTTGCATGCTTCAATGCCAGAGTTTCTGAATAGCTACTTGGACCGACCTAAGTACTAATTCATAATTTCATATCCGGTCACATGGGTGGCAAGCCACTCCCACAAAGGAGGCCACACCCACAGAGTAGGTTCGAACAATTTTTGAAACCCACCACTGAGCCCTATGCACTGGAAGTGCACAAAATGTTTTATGTCCAATACATTTTAAGCTAAAAATAAATGTTCCAAACTTGAAATGGCCACTTTGAAAGTTCTAAATTCAAAACAAGACACATGTGTTGAAAGACTATTTCTAGAGACTAGAAGAAATCTACTTGACCATTACAATGTAATGTTTTGAATGGGCTATTTTATTCCATTCTAAAGCAAAATATATTACCCACTATGTGCACATCTGTCTTCTAATATTATGAACTCTAAACTTGGACCAAGTTACTTTCATCCAGCTTCATCTAAGTTTTTTTTTTCTTTTTGTTTTCTTGCACAGGTTTGTGTCAGGTTATTTGGAAAGTGTATTTCTTTCTTTCTCTTCACTGATTGATGTATGCTTAATGTAAATACTATTAAGCATATAGAAACCATTCCACATTGTTCTGTCCATTAGGTTTCCAAATTTTACCTCCCACATGTATTATTATAATGCTTTTTTATTTTTGATCTACATTTACAGGGCCAATAGCATTCGGAACCTGGAAAACAATTAAACAAAGTGCTTCTGTTAAAATAATCATATTTATATGAGAAATAAATGTGGGAATAGTTTTAATGAAATGAAGGCAAAGTAAAAGAATAAATATTGCTGGTAGATTGAAAAAAATTATAAAAGGTACCCAGTTTGTGATATGATCGGTATATAATACATACATTTTTGTCATTCAAGCAAAATGCAATAATTTCCCCTCCTGATATTTCACCCCCTCTAAAAATGTATCCTCAATCTTCTGGACTGTTGGAGAGAAGATGAAAATTTTCACAATAATTTAACAAGTTTTCTTTAGGCCAGACATATTGGCAGACCTGCATGAAATGTCTGAAAAAAATTTTTTGGTCCAAATGTGGTGATTTTTGAGGAAAAAAGTTTCTTCCTAAAAAAAAAGAAATCACCTGGAAATAATTTTATCAGTAAAGCAGAGATCATACTATTGCTATATCCCAATTCCTTTATGTTATCAACAGAGAGAGGAGTCAGTGGGTCCTGTTGCTTCTTTAAATTGCAGGGGGGAGGGATTGTGTTTTCCTGTGTGTGTTTGGTTCCCCCTTTGTTCATAGTTTTGAGCCCACCCAAAAATTCTTGAAGGAGGGCAGATGATTAAAAGTTCTTTGAAAAAAAGGCATCCGACTTTCCTTGCAAGCAAGCCGTCTTAAGAGAAAGCATCAGGATTCCACACATCAGATGGGTACCAGCTGCATTTGTGCTGCATGAAAAGGAAAGAAAAGGCATGGCTAACTGAAGCAGCCCTAATTTTTAAAAACAGATTATCACCAAATAGCACGAGTACATTTCAAGCTAGAAATCAGGCCACTATGACAGGAAAGACATTTTAATGCTGCAGGCAGATTTATCAGAGAAAATGTTCAGGGTGGGGGAAGGGTGGTAGAGTGGTAATAGGAGGAGACAGCAGCAGTCCTGGAATGTGTGAAGAATAATTATTTGTTGTTCAAGAGAAATCCAAAGGAAATGCCTTAGGTTTTCCCTGAATATTTTTTAATAGGGAACTTCAGTTTCTCTTGTATGGAGATGAGGATGCTTATATACTTCAAGCAAAAACAATTACTATCCAAATAAAATAAGTGAGGGAGCAGGGGAGGGCAGTAAAAATTTATCTGATGTTATACAAATTGAAAAAGCTATGAAGAGGAAAAAGAGTAAGCATTATACAATATAGTTTCTTACCCCAGGTGTCACACAGCTGTTTCTGTTACACTGGAAGACAAATAGTCAATGCCATTTGTGAGCACACTCATTGCTGGTTTTGTTTTCAAAATGCACACAAGGGGTATAAGAAAAACTGGATTTATATATATATATATATATATATATATATATATATATATGTATGTATGTATGTATGTATGTATGTATGTATGTATGTATGTATGTATGTATGTATATATGTATATATGTAGGTAGGTAGGTAGGTAGGTAGGTAGGTGTGTCTGTGTCTGTGTCTGTGTCTGTGTCTGTGTCTGTGTCTGTGTCTGTCTGTCTGTCTGTCTGTCTGTCTGTCTGTCTATCTGTCTGTCTATCTATCTATCTATCTATCTATCTATCTATCTATCTATCTATCTATATAGTACCTTGTTTTTTCTTTGTTTTTGTGTTTGTATTTTAACCCCAAAGTTTTGTTTTTAAAATAATGATAAAATATATCATCCTTCATCAACAATACTGTTCTCTTAGTAAAAGCTTGTGCTTGGAATCTAGTTTAAACTGATTACATACAGAAACTGCAAGCTCTACAGTATTGCTATAAGATTTGATAGTTTTCATTCTATCCCCAAAAATTATTTTTTTCTTTAAATTGGAACTGGGATTGTCAGCTTAGGTTACCCAGAGTATAGTAATCATATACTATGATCAAGAATATGATCAAGAAAATGACTATTGGCAAGAATAAATGGGAGGAAGAAATGATATCCTGGAAATAAAGAAACCAAGAGATTAGAACAGTGATGGCTAACCTTTTTGTCATTGTGTGCCGAATGTGTGTGTGCATGTGCAGCAACACATGCACATGTGCATGTGCAGCAACACATGCACATGCACCTGCGCCCCCTCTGCGTGCATGTGCAACACCCTCACGCTCCCCACACCCCTCTTTGGGCCTAGTAGGCCTCCCTGCAGCCCCCTGGGAGCAAAAATAGGCCATGGGGAGGGGGCACTGCAGCTCCCCCACACCCCCATGCATGCACATATGACTCCCCTGTCTAACTGCGCGTGCGTGCATGCATCTCCTGCATGCAGCTCACCCACTGTGCACGTGCGGCAGAGACTTGCAAATCAGCTGCCTGGCAGGAGGCACGCACGCATGCACGATGGAGCCGAAGTGGGGCGATGGCTTGCATGCTCGCGGAGATGGCTCTGCATGCCATCTGTGGCATGTGTGCCATAGGTTCACTCTCACAGGATTAGAAGATAGATAGCAGAGCTGGAAAAGCCCCTGCCTCATTGAGAACATCAGAGGTTAGCAAGGCTAAGGACAATGGACATAAAATTTTAAAAAATAAACCTTTGGAAATGGAAAGGTCACATAATTACCTTTTTTCTATGATTGCCTCAGACTCATTTGCTTATGGAGCTTTTCAATCATTCAGATACCATAATGGTTGTTCAAACTTTGGTTTTCCAAAAGGCAGCTGAACTGAAGAAGTTTCTTGGACAACAAGCGAAACATTTTCAAGGAAAAAAAAATAGCAATAGCAATAGCAGTAGACTTATATACCACTTCATAGGGCTTTCAGCCCTCTCTAAGCGGTTTACAGAGAGTCAGCATATTGCCCCCAACAATCTGGGTCCTCATTTTACCCACCTCAGAAGGATGGAAGGCTGAGTCAACCCTGAGCCGATGAGATTTGAACCGCTGAACTGCTGATCTAGCAGTAGCCTGCAGTGCTGCATTTAACCACTGCGCCACCTTGGCTCCCAAAAACCCAAGGAAGTCCAATTGCCTTTTGGAAAACCATCTTTGGGACTCAGAGTCACTTGAAATGTTGTCTCAGATTCTCCTGACAGCAATTTTAAATATAAGAGAGCATTGATCATACTTGTTGATGACCTCAGAAGGGAGGAGTACAGCTACCCTGGGGTTTCTTAATTTCTCAGTGGCCTCCAATCTCATTAATCATGGTTTCTTCTGAATCAGAAAGTTCAGAGTGGGATGTATGATGTGCAGCAATTCTCCGCCTTCCTTTGGTATCAGTTCAGATCAGCACTGGTAGATGGAGGAAGATCTCATTCCAGAGCCCTGCTTTCCTTTGTGGATTGCCTCAGCTTATTACTTTGTAAATTCTACATGAAACCTTTGGGTAAACTCAGCACAGAGGGAAGCGTCATAAAAATCTTGACACTCACTGGCCCACCAAATAAGACTGTTAAGGTTCTTTGCCTATGTGTCTGGAGGCTCTGGAGGTGTGGAAGGGAACAACATTCACTTTCAGCCCAGCAAGACCAAGTGACTGTGTTGTGTTTTGGGCCACTTTGAAACTGGATCCAGAGATTTTTCACCATTGCTTTCTCTGAGAATTGAACTTCTCCACTCCCAATCAGTTCACAATTTGGGACTCACAGCTACTGTTTAAGGAACAGGTAGAAGCTATGGCCAGATAAACTTTATATAACATCATAGTTTTTTCCCCTAAATAGCACCAACTCTTAAATCAGGGGTCCTACTTATGGTTCCTAATTGGACTACTGCATTGCATTATATGACACAAGGTCAGGCTAATGTTTCTCTAACAGTGGTGAGTTCTGGATCCCGTTGCAACCAGTACGGTGCAACAGGGCCTGGCATCCACCACATGAATGCACATGAATTGCGCTCTTCATGGGGGTGCCCCTGAAGAGTGTTCGAAGACTACAGTTGGTCCAGAACGCAGCCGCATGAGCGATATTACACCTATCCTCCGCGAGCTGCATTGGCTTCCTATTGGTCTCCAGACGCGCTTTAAGGTGCTAGTCATTACTTTTAAAGCCCTTCATGGTTTAGGACCTGGCTACCTGAGAGACCGCCTCCTGCCACTTACCTCCTAACGACCAACAAGATCGCACAGGTTGGGCCTCCTCCAGGTGCCGTCAGCCAGACAATGCCGGCTGGCGACTCCCCGGGGAGGGCCTTCTCTGTTACTGCGCCGGCCCTGTGGAACGATCTACCTGCAGAGATCCGGACCCTTACCACTCTCCCGGCCTTCCGTAAAGCCGTCAAGACCTGGCTGTTCCGGCAGGCCTGGGGCTGTTGATTGATATCCAGCCCCGCTTAGATGGAATGGGTGACATGAATTTTAATACTGTATTTTTATTTTTTTATCTCTATTTTGTAAAATTAAATGTTTCTTGTCTGTTGTGAGCCGCCCAGAGTCCCTATGGGAGTGGGTGGCATACAAATTCTAATAAACTTGAAACTTGAAACACAGCGCATGCGCGCGCACACACACATGCATACTTACCATCTGCGACGCTCTGCGATGCCTCTGCAATGCTACAGCTGCTCGACGAAGTGTCGCGCAGGCATCATACTCTCCGTGCATGTGCACAGAAGCCCAGAAGTGCTCAAATACAGGTAGGGACGGAGGACGGAGGGGGTGGGCAGTCCGGAGCACCATACCGGAACAGTACCTGGTGCTCCCGGCAGGCACTGGTACGCCCATACCAGAGCGTACCGGTCGTAACCCACCACTGCTTTCCAACCATGTCTGCCCACCCACTCTCAAAATGGGCATGCTCCAAATTCCTCCAAGTCTCCTCCTTAGATCCAATATACTGGATTGGATCTAAGAGGCATGACTCTTCGGGGGAGTGTGTGTGTGGCCTTTAGAACAATCTTTCTTCCGCTATGAACTTTGGATGGCTCTGCTCAGCCTCTGGGAAGTTTTAAAAAACTGTTCTCTTCCCCCCGCACCCCCAGGTGTTAATGCAGGGCACTAGATGAGCCTGGATTGTGGGAGGTGGAATGCGTGTTTGGTGAACCCCAGCTACACAAGAACAGTTTTTTCCCTGAATGCCATTACTCTGCTAAACAAATAATTCCCTCAACACTGTCAAACTATTCACTAAGGCTGCATTACTATTACTATTAGTCTTCTCATCGTTCCTATCACCCATCTCCTCCCACTTATGACTGCAGGACTGTAACTTTATTGCTTATGATTGATATTGATTCCTGATTGCTTATTTGTGCCCTATGACTATCATTAAGTGTCATACCTTATGATTCTTGATGAATGTATCTTGTTTTTTATATGCACCAAAGTCAAATTCCTTGTGTGTCCAATCACACTTGGTCAATAAAGAATTCTATTCCATTCTATTCTATATTATCTTGCATCTATTTTTTGAATAAAGGCAACTGGACTATCCCCTCAACTAAAGAGGCTTGTTCAGCCATTTTTCTGTGCACCCCAAATAAATGTTTATGTGAATACTTGCTTCCCTATTGACAAAGCAACTTCTCAGTTTTTGTTGCAGTATTTTTTCCCCCTGCTAGATCTGAAGTTCTGCATTCTTGCAGGAAACATGGATGTGTAATACAAATTCCCTTGGTGACTTCCATTCCCTGCCATCAAACATTTCAATGCAATGCAACCCTCAAGAGCCTCACATTACCAAGCTTGCCAGCCATAGCAATTTAGTTTGGATAGCCTAGAATTACTTACTCATTTTGGTGTTGCATTTTGTTTGCTCTGTAATTTTTCTTCAGACCTGTGGCAGCTGTTGTTCCTGCTCTGAATATTGCCTGCCATACTAAAAAAAGAAAAGAGAAGTACTTCCTTCTTCTACCACCACTGCAACCAATATTTCATTAATTTGTGGGTTCCCCCTTCCTCTTTTGCCATGATTATCTCCCCCATTATCCTGAAGAAAAAGGCAAACAATCCAGCTAAAATGAGATCTATATAATCACAAAAGAGATGCTTCTTTAAATGGGACTTAGAAGTGTTAAACTCTGAATGATAGCATAGATATGTAATCCTTGATTTATGACCACAATTGGGATTGCAACTTACATTGCTAAATGATGCAGTCATTAAATGAATAACACTCGAGTTTCTGACCTTTTCTGCTGCTTTTGCTAAATGAATCATATGGTTGTTTTAATGATAATGTGTTTTTATTTTCCATTTTCATTTCGTACAGTTTATTTTCCAAGTGAATCATATGGTCTTAAGTGAATATGGTTTCCCCCATTGTGGTTATTTCCCCCGCCCCAAATATTCATTATCCATGCACAATTGCCAATAATACATTTTGCTTAACCCCCCAAAACTCACTCACCCTTAAGCCCCCCTCCCCAGAAGTTGACTTTTCAAGAGCTTATAGATTAGACAAAGAAGAAGCACAGTGAAAAAAAGTCACCTAAATATATATGTCAGTTTTACAAAAATAATCGATTAAAAGGTGATTTGCTGGCATTTACTTTTTTTTCTTTGCTTAAAATAGAGCCTGTAATTCTTGGGCTTGTTGGAAGAAAGATCCTTCTGGGTTCAGTTCCAAGTGGGGAAAAAGACACTAGATTCATGGAAGTTGCTTGGAAAGAATGTTTATTGATGATGGACAGCACCACATGGTTTGAGGTCTGGGGGAAAATGGAAGAGACGCTGAGAGTGCCCTGCTTTTATGCCCTCTCTGAATTTGAGCTTGTATTTCTGATTGGTTGTCAGACTCCCATGGGGGCATCCAGGAGCAACTCTGTAGGCTGTCCTGAGTCTCAGGCTTGGTTGAGCCTTTGCTGGTGATGATGTGATGAAAGGGCTTTGGGATTCCTATTATGGTTCTGTCTGAAAGAGGTAGATCTTTGTTATGTAGAATAGACTGGCTCAGACCTTAATGGCCCATTGAAAAAGGTGGGGGCTGACTTTCTGCCTCCCTTTGAGTTAATATTTCCTAAAATATCTCATTTTCCTAGGAAAGGAGTGGGTGCTAACTTCCTACAGGCTAATTCTAAAACCATTACACAAGGTAATCATCTGGGAAAGGCCTGAAGTGTCTGATGTTTGAAGTTTGAGGTGGGTCAGATTTGAGAAGGGGTGTCTTTTCTTATTTTTAGCATTGGCGTTACACTATAGTTCTTCAATCCAATTTCAGGGATGGGGTCAGAATTTCAACCCAATGTCTCTTGAAATAGCCATCAATACAATGAAATATGGCCACATGTGTTTACGATTTAGGATAATCAAAGAAAAATCTTTACTTTCTGAAGAATTGGAAAATTACATCTACAAATGGTGTATGAAATAATAAGATTGGATGATGTCATTATAACTGGCATCCAGTACAATACTGACAGCAATTTGTATGTCACTCTGCTGAATAGTAACATGGTACATAGCCAACTCTCCACTGTCAAAGGACTATACTATTTTATTGAGATGTCACAGTTCCAAGTTGTTTTGGAAATGTTTATAACCTACATATT
The DNA here is from genome assembly GCF_009769535.1 of Thamnophis elegans. Taxonomy (NCBI): domain Eukaryota; kingdom Metazoa; phylum Chordata; class Lepidosauria; order Squamata; family Natricidae; genus Thamnophis; species Thamnophis elegans. The sequence goes on from NC_045544.1 coordinate 25,353,143, forward strand.
ATTATTCAAAAGCAAAAGTAACATTTGCTTTTAATGATCAAAAACTACAGGTAGGTTTTTTTAAAATAAATTCTAAATGTCTCTGTTAGATTTTTCTTTTTAAACTTGGTTAGAATCAGCTGACTTCTCTTAATAATTAATAAGATGATTAATTGTTGCAAAATTGTCATCCCAGTTGGGAGCAAAAAAAAAAAATATATTAAAAAAAAACATGATTCAATGCACCATTTTTCTGTTATGGGCACAAATGGATTTCTTCATGACAGACTTTTAGCCATCCTCTTAAAAAGGCAACTGGTGTTTGAACTGCTATCTTCCTGACAATGAATTCAGGTTTCTGCTGTAAATTGATAATGGGCTTTTATTACACTAACATGAGGACATTTTCACCAAATCTATCAAGAGTCAAATATGTAAGTACAATACAAACTGTTTTATTGGCACATTTCCCAGGAATCTGATTATCCCTTACGATAATGAATAGCAACACCACTGCTTAATCGGACAACATTTGTAAAATGCTCTCTTAATGGGAATGCATTCAGCCAGTGCCAAGTGGTTAAGTGACTTTAAGTGTGAAATTCTGAGCTGGGGCAGATGAGTGAGTGCTAAGTAGGTGAGACTTTGGTTGTAGTATCTTCAGTTGGCTTTCCCTGAAGACAACCAAAAGATTCTCATTGATTTGGATAAGAGGTGGGTTAGGACCTTAATTGAAATAACAGTGTTCTTTGTATTAGAGTCTAGTTTACAGGATAAAAAGAGAAGGAAATTCTGCTTGTGCTCATTTATCTAATATTAGTAAAGCAAGAGGGATTTTATTAATATTCAACTTTTAACACGCTCTACATGGGGCTGCCCTTGAAGAGTGTTCTAAGACGTCAGCTTGTCCAGAATGCAGCTGTGCGAGCGATTGTGGGTGCACCTCGGTACACCCACATTACAGCTATCCTCCGCGAGCTGCACTGGCTGCCCATTGGTCTCCGGACACGCTTCAAGGTGCTAGTCGTTACTTTTAAAGCCCTACATGATATCGGACCTGGTTACTTGAGAGACCGCCTCCTGCCAGTCACCTCCCAAAGACCTATCAGATCCCACAGACTAGGCCTCCTTCGAATTCCATCTGCCGGCCAATGGAGGGCCTTCTCTGTGGCTGCTCCGGCCCTATGGAATGATCTCCCCGTTGAGATCCGGACCCTTACCACCCTTCCGGCCTTCCGTAAAGCAATTAAGACCTGGCTGTTCCGGCCGGCCTGGGGCTGTTGAATTATCCAGCCCCATCCGAGGTTATGACTGTTGTGGAATTTTAAACTGCTGTTTTTATTTTTATTTTATTTTTTGTACCCCCTCCCCTGCTTATTGTTAGCCGCCCTGAGTCTCTCGGGAATAGGGTGGCATATAAGCTAAATAAATCAAATCAATCAAATCAATGATGATCATTTAATCAAACTTCTAACAAAAATATAAAAAGTGCTGTGGTTCAGTCATACAGTTACAACTGATATGGGGAATGGCTTGGAACACTTGATGGAGAGATGCTGCCTAGAGAACTAGTCAGTTAAGACACATCATCACCCACAGTAAGTAGAGCATGAAGCTCAGGAAAGACTATTCCTAAGATTTCAGTCTCTAAAGGTGACAGTAGGAGAATTGTCTTTTCAGACTTGCAAGTTTATGTTAATATAGTTTTACAATAAAGTGAATTGGCTTAACTGCCCATGTTTCCGGTCTGGTCTATATGATAAAGTTGACATCAGTAATGTCCTGTTAAAGAATTCATTACACAAGACCATGAAGGCCAGCAGCCTTCAAATTTATTGAAACAATAGCCCATGCAAGTTGACTGCATTAACTTGAAAACAGCTACTTTTTACATATTTAATTATTTATTTTTACTTCTTCTTCTTCTTGTTCCATATCTATCATTGGACATTGGTAGTCATGTTGGCAATCCTATTTTTATCAACACCTGCATGAAAAAGTGCTGTTGAGTTTTGTCCAAACCAGTCCCTTAGATTTTGAAGCCATGATGTTCTTCTTCTTCAGCCTGGACCTCATTTGCCTTCAATCTTTCCTTGGAGGATTAATTGAAGTATGCTGTATTTTTCTGGATGTCGCATCACATGTCCAAAATATTCTAACTTCACTTTTTTATGGCTTTGATGATTTCCCTTGGCTTTCCCAGGCAGCTATTTTTATTTTACTACAATCATTATTTACATAAAAATGATTTTTCACTTCCATTGAAACATTCTTCTTGAAAGTATGGAGGCAGCCAATAGAGAATATTTCTACTAACAAAAAAAAATGTCATTGTTTGTTCTGGCATTCTCTTGACTACCTTGTTGCCTCTCTTATTTGGCAGGTTATTAGGGGAGAAGGACATTTTTGTTAAAATATTCCTCTGAGAATGGTAATGCTACAAGAACCGATTTGGCGTACTGGTTAAAGCAGCAGGATACAAACCAGGAGACAGTGAGTTCACTGGTTGACTTTGGGTTGAAAATTTTCTGTTTGATGATCTAGAAGGTATCATCCCAGGATGTAAGCTATTCCAAGAAAAGTTATTTTTATTCATAGTGCTCTTAGTTAAAATGATATTTAATAAGTCTTTTTGATATAATTGAAAACTTCTGAAACTTCATGAGGGAGTTGATGAACTGAACAGTTTGGTGACCTCTAGTTTAAACTGTTTCCCATTATTTCCAAGAAGACATTTCTGGTTGACTACAGCAACTTCATGTCTAGGGGATATAACCAAACAGCAGTGTTGTAATATATATATTATGTAATATATGTATGTGGCAGAGGTGGGCTGCAAATTCCAGTGCTACCGGTTTGCTCGTGCTCACACACTTGTTTGTGTGCATGCGTGGTGCTTCTGCACATGCGCAGAAGCATCCGGGCATGTTAGTGGAGCCTTCTGCCACCACTACCGGTTTGCCCGATCCGGGAGCAACCCACCTCTGGTATGTGGCACACATATATACAAACAATAATTTAAATGCCATATGTATGAGAGGCAGAGTCTTTAGATATTGCTCTCTGTACCATCATTAACAGATTTTCTGCTATATCCACCTTTTATGACAAAAGGATAATTTTTCTCAGTTTCAAAATTGCTTTTGTAAAAAGAATTCACCAATTTGTTTATTTCAGAAATGGATATTAAAGGCAAGAAACTGATAGTGCTTTGTGATATAGTGAATAGATAGCTTACAACAGCTTTTATCCAAAGTGAACCACACATGATTAAAATTTAGGATTTTACTATTCCTCCTTAAAAAACAAAAACAAATTGTGGATGCAGAAGTGACATTCAATTACTTTATCAAATAGCATTAAAAAAAGATTATTTCACTAGAATGTTTCTGTACTTTTGCTGTCATGATTTGGCCATATTTTTAAAATAGGTAGATTAAATTCTGAAAGGATATAGATAATCTCTACAATTTATATATTAAATTGTGCAAGTTTGTGTGGATCATGTTACTTCTTTCTTGTGATATAACAAAGACTTACTATAGGGTTTGTGTAATATGATACCAAGGGTCAAGATCAGAGGTGAGTTCCTAAGGGGTTCGCACCGGTTCAGGCAAACAGGTAGTGGTAAGCAGAACTGGTAGCGACCCAGGCTGGCCACACCCCCAAACTGGTTCCCTGGTCACTGCTGCCATTGATGGCATGTTTTTTATTCCTTTTTCTTCTTTGCGCATACACAGAACAATTTAAATTGAACTGTGCAAAAACGCACAAAGTGAACCACTAGCAACACTGGTATGAACCCACCCCTGGTCAAGATATTCTGTAATTTTCACTAAAAACATTTTTGCGCATTGCGGCATAAAAGGTCTGTGGTTGTAACTACTATGTGAGAATCACATGTTCTTGCTCACATTTCTAAGAATGGGATCCCAATTTTGCACCAGAAGTGAAACCTGCAATTCTGTTCTGTTCCACATGACTTTGCAATTCCTTATAGGAGTAGTGAGAAACCTGTGAGTGTTTAGTACTGCTGAGCTGCTATTCTTTGTCTAAGTTATCATCTATTTCAGTCCCATGTTCCATAACTTCCCAGTTTCAGTTGTCAAACTGATTTCAAACTCGATTTCATTGATGGGGTCATCAGGGTTGTCAAACTCGATTTCATTGATGGGGGCATCAGAGTTGTGTTTGTCCTCTGGGGGGAGCGAGGGAGCATAGCCAGCTTGATGTCACTCATGTTGGGGGCGCCTGGGGTAGCCTGAGTGCTCTGCCAGTGAAAATGGGCTCCCAAACTCAGTTTTCGACTGGGACAGCCTCCTGCAACCCTTGCCAGTTAAAACAAAGCACACGGCCCAGCCAAGCTCCATTTTTGCGGGGAGAGGCACCCCAGGGCTATATCCAGCTTCCCGAGCCTTGAGTTTGACACTCCTGGTTTCTTCATTTTGCAACTCATTAACTACATAGCTGCCCAAACAGGATCCTATTCTGAGGCAATGTGCCAAAAAATTACTGAGATATAGTTTTCTTGTTGTTCCCTGCTGAAAAAAATGGACTACTTGGTTAAGTGTTGAAAGAAGATTGCACAGACTGACCACAAATAATGGCATGAAAAAAGTAGCAACAATCTTACATTGGAATATTTGCAAGAAATACCATTTGCCTGCAAGCAAGAACTGTTTTGATAATAAAATAGATTAAGTATTACAAAATGAAGAAGCTAAACTGCTCCGGGAGTTTAGCATTCAAACACACAAGCACCTGCCACATAACACATTATTAACAATTGGCAATAGAATGACAAGAAAAAAGTCTGGGTAGTGGTCGTGGCAGTATTTGGAGACAGCAAAGTAAGAGAAAGAAATGGAGAAAATCATACAATATCCGCAAATAGAAGTTGAAATGAAGATGGAATCAATAGTATTATTTACCTTAGGGGCCATTCCAAAACATCTGGAGCACTTGAGCACCATGAGTGTTGGCAAAATTACATCAAACAATTGCAGAAGGCAGCTTATTTTGAACAGCGTACATCTTATTACAGTATCTTTAATATTATTAAACAACATATATGTTATCATACAATATATGTGGGTATATGCATATTTAGTTATTTGTTGTTTGTTTGGCATGCTTATTTGGGGTATATTGGAGGTGGTGACACTTTGAAAAGCTGTATGCCATGAAATTTCATTTTAATGTATGCCAATTAGTGTACATTTAAAGTGACAATAAAGTTAGTCTAAGTCTAATCTAACAATATCGGCCTATTTGGGAAGGATTCAATTGGTGGACAAACATCTGGTTGACTGTGGGACCAATTACAATAATTTATTGCATTTATATGCCACCATATACAGTACTCTGGGTGGTTTACAGTTGTTAAAAATATTTACGAACAATAATAGTGCAAAAAAACAACAACAATAGGACAAGATAGCACAACAATGGTAACACTAAACCAGGGTGGAACAAAATGAAAGGAAGAGTGTCAATCATTCTTCCCCAAAGGCCTGATCAAAAAACTAGGTGTTAGAGCCTTCAAAATACCAGTAGGTGGGAGCCATTCAAATTTTAGGAGAAATCTGGTTTCAGAGAGCAGACACCAATACACAGAAGGCATTCTTCTATGGTCCAGACAGATGGCTTTGTTTAATTCTAAAATGTTTATTTCAAGAAAAAAAGCAGAGTTAGAATGTATGCACAAAGATGCTTGTATATTCAGAGATGGCCTAGAATAATATTTCATCTGTAGCAGAGGTGGTATTCAGTAGGTTCTAAACCAGTTTGGAGAACCGTAGCAGAAATTTTGAGTAGTTTGGAGAACCAGTAAATAACACCTCTGACCTGCCCCGCCCCCCTATTCTCTGTTTCCCAAGTCCCAGCTGATCCAGAGGGAATGGGGATTTGTGCAGTAACCTTCCCCTGGAGTGGAGTGAGAATAGAGATTTTACAGTATCCTTCCCATGCCACACCCACCAAGCCAATGCCCACCAAGCCACGCCCACAGTAGTACTACTAGAACCAGTAGTAAAAAAAAGTTGAATCCTATCACTGATCTGTAGCAATAGCACGTAGACTTATATACTGCTTCACAGTGCTTTTACAGCCTTCTCTAAGCAGTTTATAGAGTCAGCATATTGCCTCCACAATTTGGGCCCTCATTTTACCAACCTCAGAAGGATGGAAGCAGGGTGGGGTTTCAAAAATTGTTCGAACCTACTCTGTGGGCGTGGCCTCCTTTGTGGGAGTGGTTTACTGCCCATGTGACCGGATGGAGTGGCTTGCCACCCATGTGACCGGATGGGAGTGGCCTGCCACCCATGTGACCTGGTGGGAGTGGCCAAGACGATGTTATTACTAGATATTACTAATTACTAGATATTATTAATATTACTAGATCATTATTAATGCATAGATAACTGGGGACATTACACACCCACCCACACCCACAAACTATGACAGTGCTAGGAAAACACCAACAAATACCCCCCCCCCAAAAAAAAAGACTGCCAATGAAACCAGTTTTTTTTCCCTAAGCCTAAGAACAGGAAAGACAAAGTCACTGGAATAAAAACCATCAGGCAATGTGGAAAATTATAAAGGACAGGCACTCACAGAACCATCAACCACCTCAGAATTACCTAAACAAGTAAGGTGACCAGATTTTCAGATTGGGTAAAGAGGGACACCATTGACCTGGGGGGGGAGCTAGGTCGCGACCTCGCTAGGGACGTCTGGTCACCTTAATTATATACATCCTCTCTCTCTCTATCCATCCATCCATCGGTCTGTCTATCTGCCTGCCTATCTAGTTATGGTATCCCTCTCCCTCTTTCCCCCTCTCTTCTCCATCCATCTATCTGCTTGCCTACCTATCTCTCTCTCTTTCTCTCTATCCATCCTTCTATCTGCCTGCCTATCTGTCTAATCTAGTTATGGTCTCTCTCTCTCTCTCTCTCTCCGCTCCCTCCCTCATCTCATTATCATCTATCTCAGTGTTTCTCCCACCTTTTATAAAAATTATTTTTTATTTTTTTTGTACATAGACGACACATACCCACAATAAAAACAAAACAAAACAAAAGAAAAAAAACCCATCATCACATATAGCATGTCGTTTTGGTTACAAGTGTTTTAACATTTATCATTCTTATACATTTATTATTTCATTTAATAGGTTATAATATACAGTTTGGGTTGCTTTGTTTACCATCCCTTCCTCCTGTTATAACACCACCTTATTTTCCCTTTTTTTTTCCCTTCCTCCCTTCTCTACTTTCTTCCTTCCTGCTCCTTCCCTTCCTTCTTCCTGTACCTTTCTCCTACTCCTGCTCTTCCTCATTCCCTTCCTACCCTCTCTCCTCTTTCTCTCCTTTCCATCCTCCTCTCCTTACCTCTTTCTTTTCACCTCTCTCCCTTCTCTACTTTCTTCCTTCCTCCTCTCCTTCCCTTCCTTCTTCCCTTACCTCTCCTTTGCTCCTGCTCTTCCTCTTTCCCTTCCTACCCTCTCTCCTTCCTTTTCTCTCCCTTCCATCCTCCTTTCCCTTTCCTTTCCCTCCCTCCCTTCTCTACTTTCCTCCTTCCTCCTCTCCTTCCCCTTCCTTCTTCCCTTACCTTTCTCCTACTCCTGCTCTTCCTCTTCCCCTTTCTACCCTCTCCCCCCCTCTTTCTCTCCTTTCCATCCTCCTCTCCTTACCTCTTTCTTCTTTCCCCCATCCCTTCTTTCTCTCCTCCTTTCTCCTTTCTCCCAACTCCCTTTTTGGGAGTTGAAGTCCACACACTTTCAAGTCTCCAAGGTGGAGAAAGACTGATCTATATAATAATTAATTATTTCTCCCTCTTTTCACTCTCTTTCCAGCGCACACATGCAAATGCATAGGGCAGCCCACCTCACACAGGTAACTCCGGGCGGCTTACGGGAAGAGGACAGCCGACCACTCACCCACGCGGGGGGGGGGCAGGATTTCGCCAAGAAAAGTTAACTTTCCTGTGAAAGGGCCGGCAGCCTCTCAGCTCTTCCCAGCCGGGGAGACCTCCCCCACTTCCACTCCTGCGACCCTCCCGCCTCCTCAGAGCTTCAAGCAAGCTAACTGGGAAGGCCGGGGAAGAAGAAGAAGCGGCGGCGCGAGGTCAGCGGGCCTTGGGGGCACGGCGGAAGCCCTGCCAAAGTGCCCCTTTCCCGGATCGGCTGCCATTCCTGCTGCTGAGGTGCAGAAGAAGGAGGAGGAGGAGGAAGATGAAGCGGCGGGGCGGTCCTGCAGCCGTCGAGGCGGGAAAGGTGCGCTTTGACAGTGCTTCCACAGCGCTGTGGAAGCCTTGCCAAAGCGCCCCTTTCCCGGCTCAGCTGCTGTTCCTGCTGCTGAGGGCGGAAGGGGAGGAGGAGGAGGAAGATGAAGCGGCGGGGCGGTCCTGCAGCTGTCGAGGCGGGAAAGGTGCGCTTTGACAGGCTTCCACAGCGCTGTGGAAGCCTTGCCAAAGCGCCCTTTCCTGGCTCGGCTGCCGTTCCTGCTGCTGAGGGCGGAAGGGGAGGAGGAGGAGGAGGAAGATGAAGTGGCGGGGTGGTCCTGCAGCCGTCGAGGCGGGAAAGGTGCGCTTGACAGGGCTTCCACAGCACTGCCAAAGCGCACCTTTCCCGGCTCGGCTGCCACTGCTGCTGCTCAGGGCATAAGGGGGAGAGGAGGAAAAGGAAGATAAAGTGGTGGGGTGGTCCCTGCAGCCGCCGAGGCGGGAAGGTGTGCTTTGACAGGGCTTCCTCTCCGGAGAGGCGTTTTTAAAAAGAAAAACCCTGCAGGCACCCAGCGACAGGGGCTAGAGCTAGGAACCCGAAGTTAATTACTTCCGGGTTCACTGACGAACCGGATCGCAAGAACCTGTGTGAACCGGAAGGAACCCACCCCTGGATGGAAGGCTGAATCAACCTTGAGCTGGTGACAATCAAACTGCCGAACTGCAGGCAGTTGGCAGTCAGCAGAAGTAGCCTCTGTACTGCATTCTAACCACCCTAACCCTAACCCTATGTCTGAGCTCATAGTCTGAATATTGATAAACCACTCCGCCATTTTAGAGAAATTCAGAGTCCCACAGAATTGATCTCGATCAATCTTTATTTCAGTTCAGAATTCTGAAACTCTGTTACATCTTCCTCTGCTATTTGAAAGCCAACAAATTACTGTTATCAGAACTGCATATGATTTTAAGGGATGATCCTATAGTTATCTGAAATAAAGATGACTGAATTTATGATGACTTTTACCATCAAAAAAGGAAATGGCCATCACCCTAATGACCATATTTCCCAAGAATCTAAATCAATTGTCCCTTGCTAAAATACGTTATGGAGGGGAAGGAAATTAATATTCTCAGATATAATAATATCTACTTAGTATTATGATAATAAAGTATGATATATGAGGTAGGATAGATGAGGGTTTAATGCACACCAGATTAGTCAAGCTTTCCATGTAAGAATAAGTATATATTTTTTTTAAAAAATGCATCTGTTTGTTTGTAAAATTTGATGAACTGCACAGTAGCATTGATCCCTCTGAAGGGATGAGATCAGACCTGCGAAATTTCATATGGATATTTTCAGACATTCAGTCCTAGGGTTGGAATTAAAAGTAATTCTGCAAGAGATCCTCCTGGGAGCAAATTTGGATGTTTTGCTCGCAGTGAATCCATAATAGGACAAATGCTAGCAGGAACGTAGAGTTGCTAGCATCTATCCTTTCCTGGGAAACAATACACAGTGGAAGCAGAAGGAGCGTGCTTTTTTAAAAATGGAAAGGTGAAAAGGTGACTGAATGCTTCTTGCACTTTTTAAAAAGATTACAGCAGCATTGGCCTCATGACATCATTTCTGCCTTTTGTGGAATGACTATACAACGATGCCATGTTACAAGATCACATGGCTATCTCAGGAAGAACCAAGGAAATAACATATAATTTATCAAAATTGTTTGCAAATATACATCACAGGAGCATTTCTAAGCAAAGAAATTTACACAATTTCAGAAAGGTAGGGGGAATTATGTTATTATAATGAACTGGGGGGGGAGTTTTTTTTAAAGCTTTTTGTGTTCTGCTTAGTTGGCCTAGAAAGCTAGAAAAGGTGAAATAGGATGTTGATAGATAATGGATGGGTACACAAAGCAACAGAAGCAACGGGATCTGAACATGTAATGCTTTGCAAGCAACCATCCACTGCTACATGCCCAAATTATACCTCTAATATTCTTGCTTCTTTTTTACCACTCCAGCACCTGCAATGCATTCCTTCAGCATCCTTTTCCCAAAGGAATTTGATCAGAAGCCTGTTGAAATAATTCATTGTGATTAATAGTATGAAGAGCTGTTCATCAATACCCTTCTTCCCTGTCTTTCTCTTTTATCCTATATTATGTGGATATTATGTAGACAGTGTGGAACATTTCATAAAATCATAGAGTTGGTAGTGTCTTGGAGGTCTTCTAGTCCAAATGTAGGATTGATTAGTGACTCTCAACTTCTTACAGTGTTGAAATAACTTCAGATAATTCTCTTTTGTTTTGACATTCACAAACTATTCATATTAGCCTATGGAGAGTCTCAATCATCCAGGTCATGGTGTCCCAAAGAGCTGAAGAACTTCTTGGATGAGAAGTGAAACATCTTCAAAGAAAAACCAAAAAGTCAGCTGCCTCTTGAAAAAAAACCTTTGGGATATTTCGATTAGTCTGCATTTGTTCAGCAGAATTGATGCACACCACTAGTATTTTAGTATTTTCAAGAATCTTAAGCTTTGAGATAACAGAAAATAGAAAAGGAATTATTTTTTTAAGGCATAAAAATCCCACACAAAAAGAGCCAGCTGTGGTTCTGTAGTGAATAAGGCCCTGGGCCTAGACTAGACAGCAAAAGACTGTGAGTTCCAGTCCTGCCTTAGGCATGAGAGCCAGTCATTCTCACCCACCTCACAACGTTGTGGGATATAGAAGAAAAGAATATTGTACTGTATATTCACTGTCTTGAGTTATTTATAAAAACAATAAAGGGAAGAGTTTTTTTAAAAAATTAAAATGTGTCCAAGATACTATTGAACCCATTAAACCTCCTTTGGCAATATCTGCACCTAACTTTTTATTTTCTGCATGAAGTAAATATTTGTAAAAAATTCAAAGCCGCTGTTCTGCAAAGGTGGCACAGTGGTTAGAATGCAGTACAGCAGGCTACTTCTGCTGACTGCCAGCTGTCAGCAGTTTGGCAGTTTGATTCCCACCAACTCAAGGTTGACTTAACCTTCCATCCTTCTCAGATCAGTTAAATGACCCAGATTGTTGGGGCAATAGGTTGACTCTGTAAACCGCTTAGTGTGAGCTGTGAAGTGCTATATAAGTCTCATGCTATGCTTACCATGAGCATATCTGATTTCCAATGACTTCTTAAACTTGATTTTCAAAAACAAACAAAACTCCAGAATATCTCAACCAATGCTTTGTTTATCACAGTACCTCACTGTCGAGGCAGTGGTGGATTCAGCCAGTTCAGGCAAACTGATTGTTAAATTGCTGCTTGGTTCCTTCCTGCCTTGCCCCTTCCAGGAGTCCCCACATGCCCTCTACTGGCTCCCAGGTAAGTTCAGGGAGCCTACTAGACCCAAAAGGAGTGCCCCCCCCCACAGCCCATTTTTGCTCCCAGGAGACTGTAGGAGACCTACTAGGCCCAAAACAAGGTGTAGGGGGAGATGCCTCCAGGGTGGCAGGAAGCCGAATACTGCCTTTCACACCCCCTGGTCATGCGCACTATGGCCATACTCACCCAGCCAGTCATCAGGGCAGAGAACCAGTTGTTAATTATTTGAACCACACCACTGTGTCCAGGAATAATAATAAAAAAGAGGATATGCAGAAGAAGGAGAACCGGAGAGGGCAGTATGTAGGCAAATATTAAGTGGACAAACCAGTCTCCAAGTTAGAGGTTTCGCTTTTACAGCCTTGGGGAAAATTTTAAGGTTATCAGCCACATGTGTGTTCTTAAAGGCATCCAATTTCAATTTCAATTTAATAAATTTGTATGCCGCCCTCTCCCATGGGACTCTGGGCAGCTTACAGCAAGATAAAGACATTTAAAAATTTAAGAAAAAGAATTATTAAAATTACACACCATCCATTCTGTCTAAGTGGGGCTGGATATTGATCAACAGCCCCAGGCCTGCCGGAACAGCCAGGTCTTGGTGACTTTACAGAAGGCTGGGAGAGTGGTCAGAGTCCGGATGTCTACAGGTAGATCGTTCCAGGGCTGGTGCAGCTACAGAGAAGGCCCTCCCCCGGGGCACCGCCAGCCGGCATTGTCTGGTCGACAGCACCCGGAGGAGGCCCAACCTGTGCAATCTTGTTGGTCGTTGGGAGGTAAGTGGCAGGAGGTGGTCTCTCAGGTAGCCAGGTCCTAATCCAATGTAGTGGGAAGCAATATCACACATATAAGCACAGAGACAATATGTTGTTGGGGCCTGGACAAAACTTACCATTTAAAACCAGAAACCTCTGTGTACTTTGGGCCCTTTTCTGGAAAATCCGTGTAGATCTCAGGCTTTTAAAAATTATTATTATTATTATTTTGGTATCTGTTTTTGGATGAGCTACACATAGGTAATGTGTGCAGTTCATCCCAATGAATTAGTATAAATGCCTCTAACCCAAACTGGGATAAATCGCAATGAGAGCAATCATTATTCAAACGGTTGCTTTATCATCCCCTCTCCTGAGAGGTATATTAGTGTTTCGTGTTGTTTGAACAGGGGTGACGGGGCAAAGTCCTGATGTTTTCTGCTAGGCATGAAAGAAGCGGAACAGCTCATTTCCTCTGCCGAGCTCTCTCCGCCGCCGTGTACAACATTTATTTCAAAGCACGCCACAGCTTAGAACTGTAGTGATCCCCATTAATATAAAATCATTGACCTCTGCACCTGCTGGTGCGACTAAATTACATTCTGCTGCTCAGCCGCCGCCGCATATGGGGCCAGCTCTTTTAGTCATGGCCAGGTGGCCTTGATGTCAGCACAGCCCCTCCCATGGGTAAGGTCTGTCTTTAAATGAGAAGGCTGCACTTTCAGATAGCTGGATGAGATTTTTGTGGGATGGGGATCTTTTGAGAGGCCTGATTGCAGGTAGGCATTCAGTGTGCTAGAGAAAGGAGGGTGGCTTAAGGATTGCTATGAGTGTTTTCAGGGGGGGGGGGTTATTGTGTGCATTTGCTCTCTTTTTATCCACTCTGTCTTGTTTCTTTCAGCCTTTGCTCAAAGACCACATGCATGGTTTAAAAGAGCTTTATGCCAAGTGTTTCCGAAGTTACCATCTGCGCTAAATTGGGATACTGAAATGTGGTATTGGTGTGTGGTGGTCAATCTTACTTTGATTTCTGCCAGAACTTTTAGTTATTACTGCTTATTTTATATTTCTGACTCACATGTTCTACTAGCACCACCCAGCCATAAAGCTTATTGTTATAATTATATCAGCACGGTGAGGGTTGGAGGAATTAGAAGGTGCTGTAAGTAACTAAGGTAGGATCTTGAATGGATTTATATGCATCTCTCACAACTGATATGGAGCATCATGGAAATGCAGCCAAGACATCTATTTGTGTGTGTGTGTGTGTTTGATGAGTGTATTTGTATACACACATATACACACACACTCAGGAAATGACACTAGTGGTAAATATATTTCAGGCATCAAGATACTTTGGCCAGTGATACTTTGTACTATTTGGTAAATCTTGGTCAGCTACCTGTAATTCTCATGGAGATGGACCATTAGACTGGTTCTAGTTTCCTCCTGGTACAGTTGTAAAAAAAAAATTCAAATCATGAAAAATAAGGTCTGGTAGGGTAAAAAAAGAATTGAAAAAAAAACTACAACTGATATAGGATTTTGGTATATGTGAAAGATGTAGATTCTTTGAAACAGCTATTGGCATAAGTGATGCATAGTACTTGTGCGTAAGAAAGATTGAACATCTTGTAGTAAACAGAAGGCAGCGTAAAATAAGGGTGGCCTGAATATTATTTAACAAGTAGTTTTGTAAAGAAAGTAAAGAAGGAAGGAGGGATGGAAAGAAGATAGAAATGAGAAAAGGAAGGAGGAAAGGAGGAGGAAGGAAGAAAGAAAAGGAAAAGACAGAAAGAAAGAAAGAAAGAAAGAAAGAAAGAAAGAAGAAGAAAGAAAGAAAGAAACTATAATAGTGTTTTATGAAATCTAACTGCAGGATAACAACTTATTTCTGAAAGCAGAACCCAACAGATCTCTCTTTGTACAGGATGCCTTAACCCCAGGCACAGACCTGCTAATTTGGCTTTTCTCTTAATCTCTGCAAAATGGGCTGAACAAAGCGAAACTATGCGCATGCTAATGGCTCACTTTCCCCATGCTTCCTCTCTTTCAGTGAGAGTGTGTGGTGTGTGTAGAGCTGAGCTGGAACAAAGATACACTAATTATTCTCCATTAATTTGTCTCTTGAATGGTCCTAAATACCAGAGTGATTAATTAACACAAGGCAGGGAGGGCAGGATGTCACACCCTTCTCTGCATTTAAGTGTCGGCAAGGTTATGCTCAATGTTGACAACAGCATATCTTTAATTTTCTCCAACAAGAAAAGTTTAGTCAGTACAATTAATTTGAGTTTGGCTGGGCTTGCAAGAATGAATGTACAATATGGAATAATGTTGCTGCTGGGCACATGTATTTCTCCCCTTTCCCCTCATCCTTAGGGTATAGTAAAACTTTGGGGGGCAATGAGTTGTGCTTTTCTATTTGTTTCAAATTGAGTTAATTACTATTGTGAATTTTGCAGTTAAAGGACTATAATGGATAAGAATTATTATCCATAATGATTTCAGATGGTATAAATGAGAAGCAACTGAAAATGGAAGATCAACTGAGAGGGGAAAAAAAAAGAACCAAAATGTAATATTATCTCTTTTATTTTTATACTGTTTCACTAGTACTTGCACACAGATCAGAGGGGTTTTCTGCCAATTCTCCCTGGATTGGGCGAGCCGGTAGTAGTGAGAGCAGGAGGCTCCGCCCACCTACCCATCCACTCACCCGGACGCGTCTGCGCATGCATGAATGAACCAGTAGTAAAACAAATTGAAACCCACCACTGCCACAGATGTATTCCAATGTCATTTTAAAATAATGGACTACTTCCCAGCAACAACCAAGCAAATCATATCAAACTCACCTGAAATTAACATCAAGCTATTCATGCCATATTTCACTTGAGATCATGATTCATTCACTTGCTTTGCCCATATACCATGCTTAACAGATAGTTGGTAAAGAAACAGATAGCAGGGAGTAGTATCTTCTAGCAATTACTTTAATAATAGTGGCAGAACATTTGTGCATATTTACACCTGGGATTTTCTTTCTTTTCTACGCTAACAGAAAAAACAAGCCTGGCCTACTCTTAATCCAGCTTTGCTTAGAACGAAAATATTCATCCTCAGAAAGTAGCTAACTTGTAGTGTTTTTTTTTTCTTTCTTCTTTCTTCTTTCTTTCTTTCTTTCTTTCTTTCTTTCTTTCTTTCTTCTTCTCTTTCTTTCTCTTTTCTCTTCTTCTGTCTCTCTTTATCCCTACCTTTCTTCCTTCTTTCCTTCCTTCCTTCCTTCCTTCCTTCCTCCCTTCCTCCCTCCCCCTTTCCTTCTTTCTTTAAGGCATGAAGTCTTTTTTCTTTTGCCTTTGAAATCCATTATTTGAGAAGTAAATGTGGAAAACATTGTGACTGAAACTGAGGAAGCTTCTAAGGAGGCCTAGGATGTCCAGCCAATGCCATGTTCTCCAACCTTCAGGATATATTTAAGGCGGCTTTCCCAGTGCTTAGTGAGGAAGAGAAAAACAGCCCATTGGCTCTTCCATGGAAGGAATCATTCTGCCAAGACCATGTTGTTAATTATTAAGGAAAGAAATTGCCTCGTGGTCAGTCTTCTTCAATTTATAAAATTTGTTTTCTAATCAATTATTCTCTGGGCTCTCTGATATCTCCCATAGGTGGGAGGAGGAGGTTAGGGGGAGAAATGGCTTGCACTTGGGATCCAGAAAAAAAAATACCAATGCTAACTGCCCCCTCAAATTCCCTACCTTTCTTATAAAGCAAATTGAACTTCTGATATCAGAACCATCATAATGTGAATTTGAAGACTGATCACAAATCTCATAAGATTTATGAGGATTTTTATCTCAAATACATGTAGGGCTGACTAGTTTCCAAACAACGTTCTGGTACATTATAATTTTACTTGACACCCCCCAAAATTACACAGTTTGTCAAGCCTTCCATACACATCACAGTATGCATAACACTCTGATATGGTATTGGTAGGGATGCACAGAAATAACAGGTTCCTGTTATTTCCTGTGAGGAAATTAGACTTAACATTGGGCAGATTAATTAATAAATGAACCAGATTACAAGGCAATTTTCACATTGAATCTATTTCTATAGTTTGTGTGTAAATAGCCCTTATCTGAATGGCTACTTTTATGGCTGTTTTTCTTCCCTTAACAGAAAAAGATCTATTCAGGATACATGAAACTTGCTCAGAGTTGATAGAATAGCAGTCACAATAGCAATAGCAGTTAGACTTATATACCACTTCATAGGGCTTCCAGCACTCTACAAGCGGTTTACAGAGTCCGCATATTGCCCCCAACAACAATCCGGGTCCTCATTTTACCCACCTCGGAAGGATGGAAGGCTGAGTCAACCCTGAGCCGGTGAGATTTGAACAGCCGAACTGCAGAACTGCAGTCAGCTGAAGTAGCTGCAGTGCTGTATTTAACCACTGCGCCACCTCGGCTCTTGACAGGTCTCTGACGGAGTCCATGAAGATTATTTAAATGATCACCACCATCTGCCTCAGCTTCATGCCATCTTTTTTCCTCCTACTCTCTTTAGTGATCACTGAGTCACTGGAGCACACATTGGTATTGGAGCACACATTCTGGAGATAATCTGGAGTCTTTGGGACAGCCCATCACAATTATTATTGCTAGGTCACCACTTTGGAGGAGGATGCATAACACTGTGGTTTGCTATTGCCAATAATGCCAACCGGGGGTCTCGGCTGTTGTATTTATAAATATATTGGCCATTTTATTTTTTTCCAGAAATGTAGTATCTAGAATTGAATGAACAGGGCATTATAGTTTGCTGCATGGTCCTGCTGAAACTGTGGCAGCAGTCTGGAATTTAAGGGCAATCATGGCTTTGGACTGGATTACACACACCCAGTCTCTCTTGATTCATCACTCCTGATTCTCCCCATGGTTTATGGAGGAGCTATGGGTTCTGAAAAGGAAGACAAGGGATGACTACAGCCATGATGACACAATTTAGAGTCGCTGTTAAGGCGTACCTTGTGGCAGTAAGAGCAGTGAAACAGCAGTATTTCTCTACTCTTATTGTGTCCTCAGAGTGCCACCCATAGGCCCTGTTTTGGGTTGCCTGTTCCTCCTAGGTGAGGGGGCGATCTTTTACAGGGCTGGGCAGAAGAGTTTGTTCAGTACCTGACTGACAAAGTTAGTCAGATTCGTTCCCAGTTGGACCTCATGCATGGAGATAGTCTGTGTGAGATGCCCAGGGAAATGTTTCGCTCTGTTATCTGGGAATGATTTGATCCAGTTGGCCCTGATGAAGTGGACAGGGCTTTGATGCTATCCATACCACCACTTGACAGGTAGATCCTTGCCCTTCCTGGATGGAGAAAGCCTCCAGGATGGAGACTAGTGGTGGGTCCAGATACTGATTAATACATCACTAGAGGAGGGGACATTACTGGACATTTAAGTAAAACCCTGGTTTGTCCCCTCTTTAAAAAAAATAACCGGATTTCACCTGCCTGGACAATTTTTGTCCAGTTTCCAACCTTCCATTCTTAGGAAAGTTGTGGAAAAAGTGGTGGCCTTGCAACTGAAGCAATGCTGGATGAAATGGATTATCTGCACCTCTTTCAGTCAGGATTCAGGCCTGGTTATGGGATGGAAACAACATTGGTTGCACTTGCCAATTATCTCTGGAGAGAATGAGATGGGGGGGGTAGTGCAACTATCCTCAATCTCCTTGACGTCTCAATGGCTTTTGATACCATTGATTTTTGGGCTAGCTGCAAGGGCTGGGAGTGGATGGTACTGTTCTGTTTTAGTTTGGCTCCATTCTCTGTTGTAGATCCCAATCAGAATTGATAGGGAGTGAGAGGTCCATCCCTCGGTTGCAATTGGTGGTATACCATGGAGTTCAGTACTTTCTCTAATCCTTTTCAACATCTATATGAAATTGCTGGATGAGGTCATCTGTCACTGTGATATATTGTATGTTGATGTCACCCAACTCTATAATTCTACTTGTGTTGATCCAAGTGATGCTGTGGTCACCTTTTTGCAGTACCTGGAGGCTAAGGGAGCCTGGATGGGAGACAACAGGCTTAAACTGAACCCAGGTAAGAATGAATGGTTTTGGGTATGCAGGGCTCTGGGATCCTGCATTTTTTCATCTTTAACTCTGGATAGGATGGCCACAGAAAGACCCAGTCTAAAACTTGGGAGTTCTCCTGGACTCATGATTCTTTTTTGAGGAGCAGGTCTTGGCTAGGAGATCCTTTGCACAACTTTGTGTTATGCGTCAGTTGCAGCCTTTCCGGACCAGGATTCCCTGCACTCAGTTGTTCAGTCACTAGTCATCTCATGGCTGCACTATTGTAATGCACTCTGCATGGAGTTACCATTGAAGAGCATTTGGAAGCTACAGCTGGTGCAGTGTGTGACAGTGCAGGTAGTTTTGGGCCCCCAGAATGGCCTTTGTGGCAGCACTGCTCCATGAGATGCATTATTTACTAGCCTGCTTCCAGGTGCAGTTCAAGGTGTTGGCAATCACCTTTAAAGCCCTTCATGGAATGGGTCCAGGTTACTTGAGGGACCATCTCACTCCATTGGGATTGGCTTGCACCTCTTGTGCTGGCAGAGGAGACATCTTGCAGGTCCGATCAGCCGCATTATTTCGGCTGTTGTGGTCCAGAAGTAGGACCTTCTCAGCTGTTCCTCCTGCTTTCTGGAACATCTTGTTCCTCAATATGTGGTTTGCCCCAACCTTCCTATCTTTATCTAAAGATGTAACTTTGCCAGTTGGCTTGGAGCCCCAATGGGGTACAGCATAGTGGAGGTGGCTGATCAAATAAGAACAGCTCCCACCCTCCTCATGTGTCTTTGGTCTTAATGTTGAATTTCAAGTTTTTATGTTTTAACATATGTAAATGTAAGACACCCAGAGTTACCCTATGGTAAGATAGTCGGACAATACTTTTATAAATAAAATAAATCAATCAATAAATTATAGTTAAAAGCATGTTTATGAGTCCAAGCTACATAAACTTGATCTGCTACCAGCATTGATATATTCTTGTTGAATATGCACTATTGCACCATGGACATTAAGAGGAAATTCAAAATGACCATAAAACAGGGGAATCCATCAAATATGACTTGCTGCTTTCTCCAAACTGAATCAATCTTCCCAATATGATCATTCAAGGAGAAGCTGTTGGTAGTTTCCTATTTCTGTGAAGTAACCAGGGGGCAGGGGAGGGCGGCAATGGACAGGAGGTGATCATTTTAAGTTATAGCTTCAGTCTTATGGAACAGCCTTACCTCAGGAGTTAAATTTGCTCCTTCTTTAAATGCATTCTAGAAGATGGTAGAGTTCTGCCAGAGGGCATTTGGTAATTAGTTCCCTATTGATGGTAACAGTAATGATGATTATGATGATTTTATTACTTAGTTCGATGTTGATGGCTCTGTCAATTTTATTATTGATGTTGATGGTGGTGATGTTTTAGTGTCTTAGATTACCTTAATTTATTACAGTGGCTCTTTTAACTGTTGATGCATTGGCCTGAATATTTTCATAGTTTTGGACCTGTTGTCAGCTGCATGGAATTCCTGCTAGATTTAGTTGGATGCAAAGCTAACCAGCAAACATGGCTTACTGCTTTGATCAGCACTTCTGCTAGGAAATAATACCTAAATGCTGTACTTGGTGTTGGAGCCCCAGTGTTGCTAGAGGGTACATGATGTGGCAGCATTTTTAGGAGAAGCTGAAGTGCTAAAGGTCCCATGGAGAGAATGCGAATCTTTATGTTCTACAAAAGACTGGGACAAAGGACTATTTATTTGGACTATATTGCTCACATGTTTTAAGGCTTTATCAAACAATACAAAATGTCAACATGTACCGTGTAAAATATATTGTATTTTTGTAGTCATGATTGACTTATTGGACTTGTAGCTATGATCGACAACTGATTTGAGTTTGGGATGACATAGCCTAGTTTCTCTCTGAGTGAAAGGGTTAGGATTTAATTTCATGATGATTAATGGTGATAAAAGCATACATGGGAACTTTTATTGAAGCTGAAACTTTAGAAACATGATTGATTTTGATTGATTGATATCTTACCTGTCCTACTACATTTGCATGCATAATGGCTGAAAACATTTAAAACAAAAATGAGAGCATTACAACCGGTGAAATTAAAAAGCCATTAATGACTAAACTTGGAAACTTTTTTTACCATTTTTCCAAATACTGACAGATGAAACACTTATGGATAACATATAGATGGAGCTCGGTCCCACAACCTTTTGGTAATAGCTTATCTTCAACAGGGCCTCTCTTGTGGTGCAGGTGGCGCAGTGGTTAAATGCAGCACTGCAGGCTACTTCAGCTGACTTCAGTTCTGCAGTTCGGCTGTTCAAATCTCACCGGCTCAAGGTTGACTCAGCCTTCCATCCTTCCGAGGTGGGTAAAATGAGGACCCGGATTGTTGGGGGCAATATGCTGACTCTGTAAACTGCTTAGAGAGGGCTGAAAGCCCTATGAAGCGGTATATAAGTCTAACTGCTATTGCTATTGCTATTCTTGTGATCTAAGTACCTGAGCTGCTTCATAGTTGGAGAAGTGGTCCATTAAATAGCTGCTTAGGATTTTAATGGTCAACACCAAGATCTTAAACGGTGCCTATTAGGGAAGTGGGAACAAGAGCAGATCTTTCATGTATTCTTTCTGTATATTATACTGGCTTATTGCCAAGTCAAAGAATTTTAAGCTGTGAATTTGAAATTTTTTAAAAGTATATTCTAAGTTGACGTATCATTCTTTCAAGGTAGACCTGACTAGGAAAAAGTTAATAGAACTCTGCAAATCTGAATGTATTTTCCCCTCTCTTCCTTAATCTTTGTGAAAACTAGGCAAGGTGTTGTCTGAGATGATTTCTCAGGTTACACATCTGCTGCAGACTCAGCCCATGTTTATCAGACCATTGTCTTAGTAATGGCTCTTCCTCCTGTCCATCAAGACTATTCTGTTTTTCCTCTACAACAGGGGTGTCAAACTTGCAGCCTGTGGGCTGGATGCATCATATGCTAGCCATGTCCATATCTGGTTTAATAAAGGGAAAGAAAAGGAAGAAATCAAAGAGAAAGAGAATATTCTTGAAAGCACTAGGGGAATTAGCAAGACCTTCCTCTTTCCATCCAGGGAACAAAGCAGCTTTACCACCTGACCAAAACTGCAAGTGCAATATATCAGTATAATTATTTTTCCAATGCATCTAGAATTATGAAACCATTATCTTCTTGATCACCTCATCCAAGAATCGAATATTTGAGACTAACCAATAGTTACAAAAATTCTCTTGGGTCAAAGAGAGATTTTTCAATAAAAGTCTTATAGCTGCCTCCCTTAGAAGAGAATCCATCCTTGAGGTGGCATTCATCATCTCCTTACGAATGGGTCCAGTCCTGTCCACACTGATTTAATTATCCAGAATGGGCAAGGATTGAGCAAGCAAGTGTTGACCCTCACCTCTCCACATACCCTGTCTACCCCCTCAAGATCTACAAGCTAAAAAGAATTTATTTGAACAGGACAAGCAGTTGCCAAGGTTACTGTGACCTTCTAAACATGGGTCCAAGTCAAGGTAATGCAATCAATTTTTGTCTGCAAAAATCAATAACAATTGCTCACAGTGAGCTTTTTACTGTTCCAGCTGCTCTCCCCCAATATCTCGATGGAGGAGAATCTGTACACTAAGGCAACTATTGCCAGCCTTCTCTATGCAAATGCAATGGGGGTAGAAAATTGAGCATTCTTTGTTTCATCTACTGTCATAGAATAGGATGTTAAATGGGACTTTGGATGAGCCCCATTCAATCTGATCAATCCTGAGAGTACCTCCATTACTGCCCTAACTCTCTAGCTATATGCACTGTTGCTCTCTGCATCCTGGTAAACCCAAAATGTCAATTTAGCTCTGCCAAAGAGAAGTGGGAAAATGAAAGCAACAGAGTCAATTGCTTAAACCAGGAGTCTCCAAACTTGGTAACTTTAAGCCCTGTGGATGTCAACTTCCAGAACTCCCCAGCCAATAGGGAACTGGGAGTTGAAGTTCACAAGTCCTAAAGTTGCTAAGTTTGGAGATTCCTGGTTTATGCTATCTTTGAGTTTTATAGGTTAGCCAATGCTTCTGCCATGTAACTAACAGATGAGGTAGGAAGCTCCTCAAGCTCATCTAGGAAACTATTCAATTCCATCGGATGCCTAGGTCAGATCATTTTAATCATGACTCATTGAAAAGATTTAAAACATCTCCCAGTCTAAACTGACCAGAAAATGATAATAACAGAGTTATCAAAGGGCTTCTCAATCTGAAATCAACAGATCTACAGAAATAGATGATCATTATTAAGTGTGCTTTGCTACGTCTGTGGGACCATATTCCAGTTGGGGCAAGTCATCGTTGCCAGGGTCAATATGAACCATTCCTAATTGGGCAGGGGGCAGCATCAGGATCACTGACCACACCAGAGTTCACTATAGGAGCAAAGGAAGAGCACCAACATGGATACAATATTTGTATATTGTCCCAGTTACTCAAAGTTGGCAGTTTATTGGACAGAGCATCTAAGATTCCTGTAAAGTATGGTCATACTACCTCTCAGCCTTACAACTTCTTTTATGACACAGCTGGCAGGCAATGCTGGGAGAGATTAATTCCTCCCCCCAGTTCTATCAGCCAGGTCAGCACTTTAATCCTGGATTAAATCCTAGATAATAGATGCTTTACCAGGAACCAATTTAGCATTATAAAGCCTACTTGCGCTGCCACTTTGACTTCATTGGTTAACCTGCAAGGGAAGTCAACCAGCCTCCTGTTCCACTTGCTTTACAATGGCCATATCACAGCCTCTCACCATACCACCTATTCAGTTATTATCTCAATATTTGTTCCCAGATTGTGCTCTATTTCCCAGTCTTCCCAAGATAGCCAATTAAACCAAGCTATAAAATCAGCAGTTTAAAACATCTCACACATTAAAGCTCCCTGTCTCTCTCATGTCCATTTATGTAGAGCTAAAAGCTTTAACTTTAGACAGTGACCCCACAGGAAGGAACTTTACTGGTATATAGAGAGAGTCAGTCTTCCAAAGATTGTTAAAATGCCCAAAGCAAAAGGCAGATAAAGAAATGGGCAGTAGCTATAGGGGAGAACTTCTTCCTTTCTTCTTATACAATCCTCCCAGCATGACATGATGTTGCTCTGCAGCCTCTCTTACTCCAAATTTGAGGGCAGATATATTTTAAGGGAAGAAAACCCTTTTGTAATTATGGATGATGAATGAAACTGAAACACACACACACACACTATGTATGTATGTATATATGTATGCATGTATGTATGTATGTATTATGTATGTATGTTGTTTGTTTGTTTGTTGTTTGTTCTCAATATTTTCATGCTAGATTTGTACCCCGACTGCCCATTTTAAGTAATACAATACTGCTAACTTTTCCCTCTTGGTATTTTTGGCTTTAATATTTTAAAATGTTAAAGTATCTAAGAGAATTCCCACTGGATTATTTCTTTCCCATTGTTTAGACAATTAAGGTAAAACAATTACAGTTTTTCCTCTCCTTTCTGTCAAATACATTTTTTTTTCATTTTGTGCACATATTAGTTCAAACCATTTTCTTAATGGGCATGTTTTATTGAAGCTATGTTCCTAATACTGCTTGTTTATTATATTGTTTTCTGATAATGCCTAAGGACAGAATTTCTTTAAAACCTATCTGCGGAAAAGGGTATTGGGTGTTCTAAGCAAACATTTGAATTTCCTATTATTTCAGAGGCCTAATCCTGAGCTATTAGAATAAGCCCAAACAGATGCTATGCTAAGTAACTGCCAGGTGATTACAAGAAGACGAAGGTCAAACTTGCTTAATTTTGTAGCTCTTACTCCTATAAGGTGCATTATTCATTAGGAGTGAAAATGTAGAAAGACACTTCTATTAGCATTTCCTTGTCTAATGCAGGCTTTCATTGTTTAAACAATCAGAGGAGGAAAGAAACTAAGTTAATAAGTAGCTATTAATGCTTTGGGATTAAAGAATTTTAACCTGTTGCTTATAAAGATATGACAAATGATTGAGGTTTGTTTCTACTAATCATCTACACATATCTGTTGTTCTGTATCTCTCTGTTCATAACTAGGGCAGCCAGATCCAGCTCACAATGGACAAGGAGATCAAATGTGGCTTTGATGTGGACTTGGGACAAGGGAAAGGAAGAGACAAAAGAAGAGATTCCTGAACGATTGTTGGAGATGATTGTTTCTTAAGTACTGCTGAATGACCATTGTATATGATCTTGGAGCATTGCTGCCTGCTGAACTAGCCGAAGCCACTTCAGAGGACACATAAAAAAAAGCTAATTTCCAGAGAGTTAGTCAGCAAAAAAAGAACAACAAGAGTTGTTAAGGAAGAAATCTGAGAAACCAAGCTAAGGAGAGCCAATCGGGTATTGTGGGTGGGCATTTTTCAGCCAAATCTGCAGGGGGATGACTTCAAAGTGAAAAAAAAACCCCTTTGTTTATCTGAGAGAATGCTCTTAAGATCTGTCATGACATGTTATGTTTATTTTCCTATTGGAATATGGCAAGAACTACACGTGCTTGAAGTGAAGGCTGATTGCTCTCCTGCAACAGAAGGTGAAAGGGTTAGAGGCAAACCTGTCCACTCTTCAGGTTATTAGGGAACACTGAATCAGAATCAGGAATTATTTGCAGAGCGCAACACTGTCTACATATTTATACTGCTCATTTTAGTTATGGTGGGTAATTTAAAATGTTAAAAAATGATGATCAAATTTACCGGTGACCCAAATACAAGGGAACATAGAGGGCAGCATCAAGATTCAGGTGGTGCTTGACAAACTGAAACAACGGACAAAACCAGTTAGACGAATTCCAATAGGAACAAATGCAAAGTGTGTTGGAAAAATCAAAGCCATACGTACCTATTGGGGTGGATGAGGTGAACACAAAAGGATCTGGCTGTGTTGGTGGATCACAAGGCAATATGCAAATCAAAGCAAAGCAAATACAATTGCAAGCTGTATCCAGAGAGGTAGAAAGGCCAAATGAAGAGAAGTCTCTATTCAATTCTCTTCTACATTGGACAGGCCATGAGCTTCAGAGTATTAATTACCTAGCAACTAAAACGAGTGATGTGGGTGTTAGAAATTTGCAAGCATCATACTTGGGCTCCAGGCGGAATCTCCTCTTCTTTGAGATCAAGCAGAAAAGGGTTATTTAGGATCCCCTTCTCAAGAGATCAAGAGTGCATGGACTTTACTCCTGGAGATGTATTAATAACCCTCTTTATTAGCTATCCACCAGACCAATAAACCATTAAAATGCTTCTTCTCAGACTATTGTTTTCTGGTACAGCTGTATTTTAATTATAGTATCTCAAGTTTGTAATCAGAATCCTGGGAGCTGCAGTGGTATATATATATATTCTTATCAATCAATCAATCAATTAATCAATCAATTAATCAAATCTCTTCCAAATGAAAACAATTGTTTTTGGGAAGCATCTGATCTTTCCAAGAGTTATTATGTATTGCCATCTTCTGGAAAAGCCAGAAGTATTTTCTTAGTCAACTTCTTGTAGAATCTTCTTTGCCTGACTCACTTCACTGGCTGAATTTTTTAGTTTACATTTATGCTATTTCAAGTGTAGGTGTCTGATGTTTCACAATCATCCCCTAAAATCTAAGAAGTGAGCATGACAAATAGATCTATCAACTTCTGTCTCAAAGGATGTGGGATTGCTGTTTAACACAGGTATAACTTCATGTACTCACTACGATTTCTGTATAATTTGTGAAATTGGGCTCATTTACTTGTTCAATATAAACCTTAATAGCAATGTTATTCATTTCTCTTGTAGTGAGCAGAACTATTGTTCACTGTATGAATTTGGTGAGGTATTAACAAACATGATATAACACATTTCCTAGAGATGATAGAATTCTATTTTCCCACTAAAATAAAAACTAAAAAAGAAAGAATTGTTCAGTACAACTGTAGGCAAGATTTTTTTAAAATCCTTCCGTCCCCAAAACCCGCACCCACCTAACCAGTTCCCTTTAACATAGCTCCCTCATTAATATAAGCTAATGCGAGCATGGAGAAAACTGATATTTCTTTCAACATATGCTTTAATAAAAGCAAAGCAGAAGTTCCATTTGACAATCAAATGGCACCAAAGATAGGAGTATTTTTTTGAAAAACAAAACAAAAAAAAACCCCTTAAAATATCAAGTAAAATAGGTGTGGGATCTACACAATGGAGTTGCTCATGATTTTGCACCGCTACATCAGGGTCACAGAAGGTGTTTTATTAGCGCAGTCAACAATAATATCGTGATTTATTAGTAAGAAAAGAGTGAGAGACTACTAATTATTTTTCAGCCCGAGGGGCATTTCCCCCCCTGAAATGACTGTTAATTTGATCATTGTCGTACAGTTCACAGATTTACATGAACTTATTTCAGTGTGACACATGGTTAAGAACTATGACTGTTGCTTTATTAATGGCTTTCAGCGAATGTATTAAAAAGTGCTAACCATGTCAGTGTACTGGTTGATACTGATAGTATTCCGAAGGTCGAATCCTTTTGGAAGGAGCTAGCCTGCAGCCCTTTATGTCTGGTATTTTCTTTGTTCATGCAATGGGACGTTAAGCCAGTGAGAGTGAAAGAAATCCCACGGAAATAAGAAAAGGTTGTTGCCTTATAGAGGCCATTGTGGGTAGAAAATTTTTACCTCACCTTGCATTTCAGAATGTGATTTCCAAGCACAAGTGTATCGTTAGGCAAAATTGTTACCTGGCTTACTTGCTTAAATGTATGTGTTAGGCAAGATTATTTCCAACTTGCTTACTTTCTGGTATTTTAGAGAATATTAAAAGATTATTTTTAAATTAGATCAAAAATTCTGGCACATGTCCATTTATCCTCTAAATAGTTTCTTTCCTCCATGCAGTATTATATTTTCTTTGATCTAACGTCTTACACCTTTTTAATCATATTTTTGTATTTTCTTTACAAATCTTTATACCTTTATATGCATGGTGTCTCTGAGCTTGAGCATGAAAGAGTGAGAGACAGAGTTCTATAATGCTGTATTCTAGCAGTTTTTGCTATAATACCTTTGAGTCATATGCAGGCTCCTGTTTTTGGCCTTAATGCTTTACTTTTTTGTTTTTAATGGACAGTGATTTACATTGCATTGTGTGGATTCTAGCAAAGAGAATGCTGTTTAAAAAGCGATGGGCTGTAACAATTGAACATTCTGTAAAATAATAATAGCAAGTGGCATATGCAACATTCCACAAAACCAAAAATTAGATGGTGCCATTAAATCCGAATAAGCAACCTGATATATTCCAAAGAGATTTAGGACTTCAATTTCCATCAATTACCACAGGCAAAGAATTGTGGGAATTGATGTCCCAAATATCCAGAGGGCACCAAAGTGATAGAGTTTATGATTTAATTATTCACCTAGTACAAAATAGGCTTACCAAAGAGGCTCTGAGCTGAAAACAATAACCAAGGGTAGAATTAAAGTAATCAGTAAAAGAACTTATAATTCAGAGAGAAGATATAACTACAATTAATGAGAGGAAAACTGAGAAAGGGCTCTAGTATGTTGCCATGAACTACAAAAAAATGATTCAAGATGAAAGATAGAATTACATTTTTACATAGGTAAGAATTCCAAGCATTTTCTCTTCCTCCCTCCTTCCCTCCCTCCCAACCCTCACAAGCCTACATTTCCAGTCCCAGCCCTTGTTCATCTTCTCTAATTAGTAGTGCTTTTTTTTCCCTTAAACTTGTACCTAAATTGACTGTGTCCTAAAGCCTAGAAAGTATTGTTTCATAACATAACAGCTAAGTCAGCTCAGTGTTATGAATGGGAGCAATGATGAAGGATGCAGCATCCTGTGAGCTCCGATATTACTCTTTAACTTTCTTTCATCATTTAGCTTACTATTTAGGCATTCACAGAACTTGCATGCTGGTTG
Organism: Thamnophis elegans; assembly: GCF_009769535.1. Classification (NCBI taxonomy): domain Eukaryota; kingdom Metazoa; phylum Chordata; class Lepidosauria; order Squamata; family Natricidae; genus Thamnophis; species Thamnophis elegans. The sequence goes on from NC_045544.1 coordinate 25,381,594, forward strand.
AATTAAAAACAAAAATCCACTTTTAATGATTCATACAGTGAATATAATAAAAGGAAAGCAGAATAATAAATAGAAAAAAATCATTATGGTTCTGTGTTGAAATAGGAAGGACATGGTCTGCTTGAAATGGGTCTGGATTCAAAAGCTCTTTTTATATTTGGTTTTGATTCCCTAAACACACAAGGTTAAGGGAACTGTTGTATAAATCCACCCACTAACAATTACTGCACTCAATATGCTGTTTTTGGAGATACTACAGTGTTAGGTATGGTTGTGTATTGAATGCTAAGAATCATTTTGTGCTTCTGATATCATTCATGTGATATCAGAATGATATATATGTGATTAGTTCTTCACACAAAGAAATGAAATTGGGGCAATGTTTTTAGCTGGAGTTGAGGTGTATTTGCTATGGGAGCTAGGCTGGGAGTTGGTGGCAATCTGGAACAAGCTGCCAATTGCTATAACTTCTTTTATTCTCTTCTTCCTAATGACAAAGAAATGCATATGCCATGGTGTGTGTGTGTGTGTGTGTGTATGTATGTATGTATGTATGTATGTATGTATGTATGTATGTGTGTATGTATCTACCATATATACAATGTTGTGTAGTATATATTACACGAATCCCAGTAAGGGTATGGCTAGCTGATGAGAGCTAAATAGCTTGAAATACATCTATACTAGTCCCCCTTTATTTATTTATCAGCACAAATGCAATATATATGTAACAAAAAGGCAACAGTAAAAATATTGGGTTTCTGTCTGGATGGTCTCTTGTAATAAGCCGATGGACAGAGAATGGAGTAGTGAACTTCCTCCCATATTTGGGCATACCGGGGGTTGTAACTATATATATTGTATGTATATGTATGTGTATATATTTATATGTATATGTATATTATGTATATTATATATATATATTATATATATGTATGTATGTATGTAGTATGTATGTATGTATGTATGTATATGTAGTGTTATATTATCTATATATCTATACATCTATACATCTATACATCTATACCATACATCTATACATTTATACATCTATACTCTATACAAATATATATATATATCTATATCATATCTATATCTATATCTATATCTATCTCTATATCTATATCTATACTATATCTATATATCTATATCTTATCTATCTATATCTATATCTATATCTATATCTATATCTATCTTATCTATATCTATATCTATATCTATCTCTATCTATATCTGTCGTCTGTCTGTCTATCTATCTATATCTATATCTATCTCTATATCATATCTATATCATATCTATATCTATATCTATATCTATATCTATATCTATATCTATTCTATAGCTATATCTATATCTATATCTATATCATATCTATATCTATATCTATATCTATATCTATATCTATATCTATCTCTATCCATATCCATCCATATCCATATCCATATCCATCCATCCATCCATCCATCCATCCATCCATCATATATCTATATCTATACCTATACATCTATACTATCTCTATATCTATCATCTATCTATCTATCTATCTATCTATCTATCTATCTATCTATCTATCTATCTATCTATCTATCTATCTATCTATCTATATATATATATATAATATATATTATATATATATATATATATATATATATATCTATCTTACACAACATTGTCCAAAAAGTAGATATCTTATGATTAAACATGAAATATTAATATGGAGAAATAGCTGTGTCACATTCAAAGATAAATCATGAAGCTTGTAATGACTATGGAAAAAACACAACCCTCATTGTTAACTATTATTAGAGATTCAGAAACATATTCTGCCCCAGTCCATCTCATTTGATGTACTTGGGTGTTATTCAAGCAATCTAACTTTCCCTTTGGCTTCTACTTGCTTTATCATATTAACCTGATCCAGAAGATCCATCTCCTAAAGCTAAAGAGCTGGTTAGCGCTTAGTACGGGTACTTAGTATACCTACAAACATGGAATGGTGCTCTTATAACCCTATGAGATGTTCATCAACTATCCCTTCTGAGGTTTGTTCCCACATTAGATCATTGTGGGGGAAGAATCATGCTAGGACAGTCGCACTTTAACAATTCTGCGCAATTTTATTCTTCTTACTTCCTCTTTTTTTCCCTCCCTTTTCCTTCTATCTTTAGTATGTTTCCAGTATATGGGATTGTATATAAGTGTGTGAGTGACCCACTTTTATTGTTATTACTGTTGTATTTGTGTATTTTAATAATTACGTGGGGACTGGTTGTGTGAGTGTCTGAGTATGCTTGACTCGGAGGACCTGCTAGGGAAGGCGGGGGTACCGGGGTGGTTGGGGGCCACGGCCACGGGAGTGGTCGGAGCATTGCGGGTCGTGACAGGGAGAGGCAGATACGGCGGGGACCTTAGGGCTAGCCATCCGGGGAAGGGTTCGCTACATTACAGAGATCCCTCCTTCCAGCCCTTTGAGTCCCACTCCAAGACCAGATGGCGCGAGTAGCCAGGACCCTGGTCTCAGGCTGCTGTTGCTAAATGCCAGTCTGTTTATCACAAGGCTCCCCTCGTCCGGGACTTTTGTTGACGAGAGGGCAGCCTGGCATGTATTACTGAAACCTGGCTGGGCACAGAAGGAGGAGTCCCCCTTGTAGAGATTGCCCAGAGGGATTTCAGGTTCTCATCAGCCGAGAGCCCAGGGAAGGGGTGGCGGTGTGGCTATTGTATCCGGAGTCTCTGTTACCTCGTAGGGTCCCTGCTCCGGAGCTTGTCGGGTGTGAGTCCCTGCTGATAAAGTTGGACCTCAGGGGTCAAGTGGGTTTGCTGCTAACGTACCTGCCTCCCAACTGCGTTGCAGCATCCCTCCCTCGCTCCTCGAGTCAGTAGCCGAGCTGGCAGTTGAGGCTTTAGTTCTGGGGACTTTAACTTGCCATCGCTCGGTGAATGCTCTGATGGGGCGCAGGATTCATGGCTTCCATGACAGCCATGGGCTTGACCCAGGTAATTCGGGGCCCAACCCATACAGCGGGTTACATGCTCGACCTCGTATTTCTCTCGGAGCAGTGGATGTGTGATCTTGGTCTGAGGGTAATGAGATCATACCCCTGTCATGGTCAGACCACTGCCTACTGAGGCTTGACTTCCGGGCCAAACCCCCACCGTAGGGAGGAGGAACCGACCAGGTGGTTTCCGCCCCAGGCAACTCATGAAACCTTTGAGGTTCCAGACGGAGCTTTGGTAATTCCTGACGCTCTCGCCCACAGTTCGGTGGAGGCTCTGGTTGCCGCCTGGTATTCCGCGGCATCGGGTCTCTTGACCGGATTGCGCCACTACGGCCCCTCCGGGCCAGTGGATCCCGGAGACCTCCTTGGTTTACCGAGGAACTCCGGGAGAAGAAGCGCCGGAGGAGACGCCTAGAGCACCTGTGGAGGTCCGATAAGTCCGAGGCGAACCGAGCACTTCTGACCACCTGCACCAAAGGACTACATCCGGGCATTAAGAGATGCCAAAAGAACGCATATCTCTGCCTTGGTTGCGTCCGCCGAGTCACGCCCAGCCGCCCTGTTTAGGATCACCCGTTCCCTCCTTAATAGGAGGGATCTGGGAGATCCCTTGCAGGGTAGGGCTGAGGACTATGCCCAGTTCTTGGTGGACAAAGTTGCTCGGTTTCGGTCGGACTTGGACTCCACCACAGTAGATCCAGCCGAGACACAGGGGGATTACTTGGCAAGCCATCTCTGGGTTGAGTTCCAGGATGTTGCCTCCGGGGATGTGGACAAGGCCATTCGAGCTGTAAGTGCCTCCACCTGTATTTTGGACCCGTGTCCCTCCTGCTGGTTGCCAACAGCAGGGAGGTGACACATGGCTGGATCCAGGCGGTCGTGACCGCCTCCCTTCGGGAGGGGCACTTCCCCGCCGCACTTAAAGCGGCGGTGGTGAGACCCTCCTGAAGAAACCATCTTGGATCCAGCCATTTTAAACAACTATCGTCCTGTCTCCAACCTCCCCTTTATTGGGAAGGTTGTCGAGAAGGTGGTGGCCTTTCAGCTTCAACGGCCTTGGAGGAAGCTAGTTATCTTGACCCCTTCCAGTCCGGCTTCAGACCTGGTTACAGCACAGAAACCGCTTTGGTCGCATTGACCGATGATCTCTGGAGGGCCAGAGATGGAGGCCATGCTGTCCATCCTGGTTCTCCTTGACCTCTCAGCGGCTTTCGATACCATCGACCATGGTATCCTTCTGCGACTGACTGCGGGAGGTGGGGGTGGGAGGCACTGTTTTGCAGTGGTTCTCCTCTTACCTCTCGGACAGGTCGCAGTCGGTGTTGGTCAGGGGGCAGAGATCGTCCCTGAGGCCCCTAACATGTGGGGTGCCGCAGGGCTCGGTCTTATCCCCCCTACTTTTTAACATATACATGAAACCGCTGGGCGAGATCATTCAGAGGCACGGGATAAAATACCACCAATATGCGGACGATACACAATTGTATCTGTCCGCCCCATGCCAACTCAATGAAGCGGTGGACGTGATGAGCCAGGGTCTTGAGGGCCGTTAAGAACTGGATGAGCGCTAACAAACTGGTACTCAACCCGGACAAGACCGAGTGGCTGTTGTGCTTCCCTCCCAATAATTTGGCTGACATTCCAACACTCAGGCTGGGGGGGTCAAATTTTATACCCCTCAGACAGGGTCCGTAACTTAGGAGTCCTCCTGGATTCACAGCTGTCGGCTGTGACCAGGGGGGCATTTGCCCAGGTTCGCCTGGTCCGCCAGTTACGGCCCTACCTGAACCGGGAGGCTCTCGCAACAGTCACTCGAGCCCTTGTGATCTCTAGGCTGGAATACTGCAATGGGCTCTACATGGGGTTGCCCTTGAAGAGCATCCGGGACTGCAGTTAGTCCAGAATGCAGCCGCGCGAGTGATAGTGGGCGCACCGCGGTTCGCCCACATTACACCCATCCTCCGCGAGCTGCACTGGCTACCTGTCGGTCTCCGGGTGCGCTTCAGGGTATTGATGACCACCTTTAAAGCACTCCATGGTAGTGGATCTGGATATTTGAGAGACCGCCTTCTGCCGATTACCTCCCTCCGACCGATTAGATCGCACAGGCTGGGCCTCCTCCGAATTCCATCCGCCAGTCAATGTCGACTGGCGACTACACGGAGGAGAGCCTTTCTGTTGCAGCTCTGACCCTGTGGAACGAGCTCTCCGTTGAGATTCGTACCCTCACCACCATCCAGACCTTCCGCACAGCCCTCAAGACCTGGCTCTCCCAGCAGGCCTGGGGATAGGTTTCCAATTTACCCGCCGAGTGCTGACTGTTGAATGCATGTTGTGGTTTACCATTTTATTTTGTTCACTATTGTTTGTCTCTTGGTACTGCACCCCCTCCCCTTGTGATTGTAAGCCGCCCTGAGTCCCCTCAGGGAGAAGGGCGGCCTATAAATCTCAATAAAATGAAAAAAAAATTCTATGGTACATTAAACTAATACTGTACCAAATCTATATCTGTGAAAACTATTTTTTATTTTTATATGGGATGATGTTTTGAGCTTACTTTATTGTGACGAGTTGATGGACACTGCTCTTGTTCATTGTGCCCATCACTTATGTGAGGGAAGAGTCATGCTAGGAAGAGTCTTGTAGGATACATTAAACTAATACTGTACCAAATCTAGAGTTTTTACTATATCTGTGAAAACCATTTTTTAAATTATTTTTATATGGGGTGGTGTTTTTTGAGCTTATTGTGATGAGTTGATGGACAATGTTCTTTTCATTGTGCCCATCACTTATTTGTATATTTCCTACTTTCGGAATGCTCAAGAGAAAGAATCCCCTGATGTCTTCCTTCCAGAGCTAACAAATGTGTAAGAAGCCAGAGCAACTGTATGTTAAGGAAGAGGTGTCACAAAAACATATAAGTTGCTTATACAACCCGCTTGGCCATCTTAAAGTAAAGGTAACTGTCCTCCCTGAAGATTTCTCTGACATTGCATTCTCCTTGAGGAAAAGACCTTGTGAGTAGCCATGGCTTTTTAGATCAGCTTGGATTTTTATTTACCAAATTTATTTGCTACCCATTTCACAGTTCAGGCAACTTTGAATGTGAATGACTAAAATATGTAGAAGAAATTATTGGCCCCAAATAACAGCCTTGTGTTGCCTGTGTCATTTGAACTCTGTTTATCAGCAAAGTTAGTCACACAAAGTTTTGCACCCTAGATTTAGTCCTATTTTTTTTGCAGCCTTTGATTATACAATTCCAAATATTGTCCCAAACTTCCATGTATTGATATCATTCATATGCACTGCTATGAAAAATTTCCAATGCTGATTTTAACAAAAAGTGTCTCCCAAATTCATAGAGCTGTCCAGTGGTTCAAATTTAAAGGCAAAAAAATGTATTTCAGAGCATGGGGGTATACCAGCAGCACCTATGTATAGTTTTTTTAAAACCAACAAATGTTAACATTGTGAGTGACCTAGAATGAGATGGATGCAAATAAATTTAATTAATAGATGAAATAAATAAAGAGGTCATTTAAAGAGGTCAATCATCCAATCTGAGGGAAAGGCACAGCTGCAGACAGGGGGTATAGGAATACCTTTGATTGCAAAGCAGTGCTCAGCCTTATATGCAGTATGTGCACTATGGTTATTAGTATTTTCAGAATCTTCCCAAAGAAAAAAATATTAAAGTATGTATGTCATGTACTTGATGTTTGTCATCAAGTAGTTTGTGAAAATCCATTTGATGGGTTTACTGTACAGAAATTAGCTCTGCAAAACTTCTTTACTGATGGACAGATCGATATTTTGCATGTAACTTAGGTATCTAAATTAGGCATCATTTGGTTCCTGAGCATATGAGTGGTGAAACCAATAGATCCAGAGCTTCCTTTTTTTTTTTTGCTATTTTTTTTTATGAAAAAGGTTTTATTTTCCATTTTTTCATTTTCATACACTCACATATATACTGTGCATAGCCGGAGCCATACAACATTAAACAATAATCGCAGCAATTCCTCTTGTCAACAATACCCCAAAAATAGAAACCCAATATACCTCTTCCGCTCTCCGTACACCTCTTTCTTCCACCCCCTCCAACTTTCTATCTTCCCTCCATCATCACTCTCTACCCTACTTCCCCTCCCCCTCTACCACTCCTCTCTCCCGATCCACTCCCTCCCTTCCTTCTCACCCTCCCTCCCATCCTCTCTCCCGCCCTCTCTACCCATCTTTCTTCTATCCCACTCCTCCTCCCCTTGGTGTATTTCCACTATATGTCAATGTACTTAACCTATCCTATTTTTACAGAGAAATTAAAGAAAAAACAGTATACATGTGAAGTCGCATTACATTGAAATAACATATCGTATCTAACCTAGTATATATCCCTTCCTCCCCCCCTCCCCCCTCCCCCCTCCCCCCCTCCCCCCCCCGACTTCCCAGAGCTCGTACACGGTATAGATTTTTAACAAACACAGTCTAAAATATATTGAGAAAAAAGAAATAAAAAAGGGTTAATAACATCTCTACATTGATCTTAGCTTCTTCTTGCTATGCTAACTTTGAACAGTTTAAATCATTCCTAATCTTAAGCATAGGCTGTCTGGAATTTCTTAGTCCCATATTTGTTTTGTATATAGTCAATCCATTTTTTCCAGTCTCGTTTATATCTCTCATTTGAATGATCTTTAAGATATTACGATATTTTAGCCATCTTGGCTAAATTTGTAACTTTCAATGTCCATTCTTGAGTTGTAGGCAAGTCTTCCTTCTTCCAGTATTGTGCCACCAACAGTCTTGCTGCCGTTATTAGGTGCAGAATCAAGTTAGTCTCTACCACTGTAAAGTCAGTACTTATACCTAGTAAAAATAACTGAGGAGTAAACTTTATCCTTCTTTTAAAGATATTTTGCATAATCATCCAGAGCTTCCTACAGCAAGGGATCCATTCCTGCTGCTATTCTTCAGCCTCTAGGCTCAGTCCCTAGCATAACCACAAGCCTTCAGTAGGGACTTATCTCCCAACAGGCCTGGGGATAAGTCTCTAATTTGCCCCACCCGAGTGTTGAATGTTGAATACAAGTTGTGTTTTTATTACTTTATTTATTTTGTTCACATATTGTTTGTTTTGAATTGCACCCCCTCCCTAATGATTGTAAGCCGCCCTGAGTCCCCTCAGGGAAAAGGGCGGCCTATAAATCCAAATAAAATACCTAAAAAAAAAAAAGGGCTAGCTTGCTGATCCTCTTTTTCCTAAGATTGCTGTTTGCTACACCTTACCAAAAGCTGAGGGACGCTGAGCTTTTCGATCAGAAAGGTCGGCAGTTTGGCGGTTCGAATGAGCTCTTGTTACTTGTCCCAGCTTCTGCCAACCTAGCAGTTTGAAAGCATGTAAAAATGTAAGTAGAAAAATAGGAACCACCTTGGTGGGAAAGTAACAGTGTGCCATGTGCCTTCGGTGTTTAGTCAGGCCAGCCAAATGACCAGGGAGAGGTCTTTGGAGAGCACTGGCTCTTCGGCTTTGAAACGGAGATGAGCACCGCTTCCTAGAGTTGGGAACGACTAGCAGATATATGCATGGGAAAACTTCCTACTACCAAAAGCTGAGCAGAGGAGAACTTCCTGTTGGAATACTATCTGCCAATTTCTGACTTCCTGCTACTAAATCAATGCTCCACACACATCGTCCAAATATTGCAATACGAGCTCTATTCCATGTGGACATGCATCGTAATATCTTCAATTGTGCTAAAGTATCATTGAAAATTACTAGAACTTGTCACTGTTTTCTCATCATTTTGGTACAGGAAAAACACGTGAAAATTAAAGTGCATGTCTTAGTATAGGGTTAACATCATTTAAAAGGCAAAGAGGCTTCCCAAGATAGCTTTGGCCATCAAAAAAAAAATGATGTACAGACTCCTTTTTTGTTATTCAATTAAGATCAGTTCTACTCCAAGAAGAATATTCTCAGAATATTCTCAAGCTATTAAATTATGTTTTATTTAGAGCAGTGGTTCTCAACTTGTGGGTCAGGACCCCTTTGGGAATCGAATGACCCTTTCACAGGGGTCGCCTAAGACTATCGGAAAATACATATTTTCAATGGTCTTAGGAACCGAAGCACCAATTTTATGGTTGGGAGTCACCACAACATGAGGAACTGTATAAAAGGGTCATGGCATTGGGAAGCTTGAGAACCACTGATTTAGAAGCTAGTTTATTCTGTCAAATGTATCTCTCTGTTAGTGTAGTTCACTTTCTCCAAATATGCCTGGATGATGAAATCTATTACTTATTGCTTCAAATTATCTTCCAGTTTCAGTTTCACCTTAGTAAGAACTATTTCCTTCTTTAGTAAAATTATTATATAAGTTCATCATTGAATATCTATTGTGATTTTCATTTTGGCATGATTATATGGATATTATAAGTAATATTAATTGTTGTTTTGTAATGGCATAATTTGTTTAAACAGTAATGATTACAGCAATTTCCACAGAAGGAGCTCAAATAATATATGGTAGCCAAAAAAGCATCTTTTCTACATTTTGTATTTTGTAATAGAACATGCAAAAGATGTTTGAGTTTTGAATTGTTTTAATTTAATCTATTATATTAGATTAGAGTTCAATGGACATTGGGGGCTGTGCAAATGATTTGGCAGAAGGGCGCTGGATCTTTTTGAAATGTAACAACCTTTCTGCAATTCATAAAAGAGCCTGGCCCTTTTTCTTTTTTCAGCCTTCCACACGAACCTGATAAAAATAATGCTGCTGCTTTAAGAGTCACATTAGGTTTAATGAATACATCCCTTAAAGCTGCAGCTTCTTTTTTTTCAGATTCATGTGCAAGCTTGAAAAAAGCCAAGCGTCTTTAATAAATAGCTCACCTGAGGCCCCAAACTCTTCTTCTGAATCATTTTTGAAATGTGCACTGCCCTATTATTAATGACAAGTTGCTTTACAGGTGAGTAAGATACATGTATTCACAATGCCCTGCATTTAATTTCTTTCTTTTAGATTCTGAAGAAGAGGCATCTGGAGTCTGGGATGTATCTCAGTGAACCATACTGGTCTGCACATTTTTATTTGAGATTAAATCCCATTGAAATATAGAAGGATAGTTAAGTATGGTGCATTTGGTAAAAGAAACAACTGTAATCATTGTCATTTCTGAAAATATGCCACACTTTTTAAACTGCTTTTTTCAAGAAGGAAAATGTTGACAGTAACTCCTTATTAGGAACCATTTTGACTGGTTTGGAAGTGTCTGTTGTCCGTGTTACATCATGTGTCTCTTACACAGGGTGTCAAAAGGAGTTTCTTGCACCCCTGGAGAATATAGAAATGAAGTAGTTGCTGTTATATTGAAAAAAAGCATCATAGAAGCGATGCACCAGCTGTGCCTTCTATTCGCCCTTAGAGGGCACACTGCAGCCTTATTGGTTTCAAGGAAAGAAACCACTGGTGTAAATTGAAAGAATCGTATAGTGATGCCTAGAATACAGTCACTCAAATATTTATAAGCACCTTTTTTTTAAAAAAATGTGGATGTGTGTGAAATGCTGACTTAGGTTGTTGAAAATCTGACCATAGTGAGTTTAAATCATGCGATCTGTGCATTTCAAAGTAGGCTAGTTGTAGAGGAGGGAAGTGAGAGCTTTAAAACTTATTTGCAGCTCTGGGTCTGCACCAGGTATTTGCAATTAATATATTTTAAGAATACATTCACTTACATATCATTTTAGAATGAAATTTCATTATGCAGCAAAAAAACACTTGTGTTTGTAAATATAAGAAGTATATTATAGACTCTATAGAATGAGACTGGTGACTAGTTTGGCAGCCAAGAAAATAATGGGACCCACCTAAAATTTCATAGGCAAGTCTAGGGATATGATCTGTGTTTAGTATCTCTCCCTTAGATTTAATATTTTGAATTCATTTCTAAAGCAGGGCTCTGACTAAGCAGTTTTTCAATTAAGCCAAGTAATCAAATCAATCCTTCCTTGGCATCTTTTCAGAGTCTGTTTCATAACTAGCCACGAGCCACAGTGATGGTCGTGATGTACATGAAATATGCTTTCTGCCCCCCACTACATTCTTGATAATTATACTAGATGAATCTTATGCCCTATTTTGGAGATACTTTATGTCTATCAATGCTATGTGGATGACTATGGGTTGTCTCTTTTCTTGGCAAATTTAGCACTATGATAGCTCAGGAACAGATGCTCCTTTCTTGTGAAACTTAACCAAGTAATAGTGTGGTGGAGAAAAATAACAAATTGAAGATACATCTTTTCTCTATTCCCCATCTTTAAACCTGATCATCCTTTGCCTATCAGACTCTGCACAAGTCCACCTAGATCAAAGACTAGAAGCTTTACCAGTTACCAGTACAGCTCAAAGCTTTCAGAAGAGAAGAAATTAGGTAAGAAACCTAATCACGCTTGATCTCCTTCTTAGAACATATAGTAACAAGAGTTGGAAGGGACCTTGGAAGTCTTCTAGTCCAACCCCTGCTCAAGCAGGAAACCCTATACTATTTAAGACAGGTGGCTGTCAAGGTCTCTTCTTAAAACGTATAGCTTGGTAACCTGGACTTCAGATGGGTCTTTAACTGAACTGGTTTCTAATTGGGCAGGTTGGTGAAGGCTGTCTGGATTATGGTCACTAAATCATGAAACTCAACAGATACTGGTCATGAAAGCTTACAACACTATATTAACCCCAGGTACACTGACCAAGGATATGCCAACTTCTCCCAATTGGCCAGAAAAATCAAACTCTAGGATGTATCCAACTACTATAAAAATCTTGGCTTTCCCACGGTTTGGGGATCCCCTTCTTGTAAAGCAGGTACCATGATATTCCTTCTTCGACTGAATTCATGATAATAGGGATTCACCACAAATTCTCCAGTGAGCTTAATGGTTTGAATAGGCCCTTGATTTTCCAGTCTTGGTTCTAATACTCACAGTAATTATACTGACATTATTTATTAAACAAATTTTGTATATTTAGTCTGTACCAGGGACGTTGCAGTCAGGGGAGGCAGGGGAGGCAGAGCCTCACCACTTTCATCATGAAAAGAAAAAAATGTAAAAGGAAAAAGGCTGAGCTAGTTGCTGCTGGAGTCACCATGGATGACTCTGCTAGTGCTTAACTGTTTAAAAAAGCCTCTAAAAAAGTGCCCTCTACAGGAGGCGGCAGGAGAACGAGGTGCCTCATCTAGTGGACTTTTATGATCACTCGAGCAGAGCTAAGGCGAGGGTTAAAAGCCGAAAATTCCTGACGTAGATGAGGCACATGGTTTCTCTTGCCTCTGTAAGGCATTTTTTTAGAGGCTTTTTTAAACCAGTTAAGCAGTCATCCACACAGTGACTCTGTCAGCAACTAGCTCAGCCTACCTCAGCTCTGCTTTTTTCCTTTACATTTTTTTTCTTTTTCATGATGGCGGGCAAGAACAGAGTTGAAATCCTCTGTGAAACAGCTGGAAAAGGTACGTGTAGGTGTGGGTTGGAGGAGGGGGAGGAATTCAAACTTCATCCTCCTGGTGCAACTGTGTGTGTGTGTGTGTAGCAACTGTGTGTGTGTGTGTGTTTGAGAGAGGGTGAGAGGGGGGGGGAGGAGCATATTGAGACAGTTCTTTAGTTTATGCGCTTGATGGAGCCTCCACAATGGCCAACCTGACCTAGCACTCTAATACTATGCCTTTGGGTCTTCTGAAATTTAATTATCCAATCATAAGCAAAAACAATGGTTTCAGTAGAATGAATTTCCACTTCTACTTACACCTGCCAGCCAAATGCTGCTAGTGGTATTGCTAACATGGGCTGAGGAGGAAATCCTGGTGCAACTTTGTGTGTGTGTGTGTTGTGTGTGTGTGTGTGTGTGTGTGTGTGTTTGAGAGAGGGGGGAGGAAGGAGAGAGGGAGAAGAAGGGGAAGGGAGAAGAAAAAGAATGAAGGAAAGTTATTTAGCAAATAAATTTAGAAAAACAAATGCTGTTGCTTTAAATCAGAACTGAGCATGCCTGGCTGTGGAATTCTGGGAGTTGAAGTCCACAAGTCTAAAAAACAATGCTGCCTCACCAGCTATAAACCTCACCACATGTCACTGGTCTGCACTTGAAAGAGCACTGTCCATTTTAGTGCTTGGCATGGACCAGAGTTGTGTTCTGAGATGACAAAATCTTAGCCAATATAATACAGGATATTTCTGAAGTTATTTTCAAAATTATGCTCAAATTTAATGCAGTCTACAAGGGGAAGAAAAAAGAATTTGAACCTCAAACTTCCTTTCAGATAAAGAAGTTTCTGCATGGACGCTGACATCCAAATGGTATTTCCATCATGGAATCATTGTTTTTAGTCCTGCCACCATTCAGCATTCAATAGCATTTATATGTTGGTAGATGATGTGTAATAATTATTAGTTTGGCTTATGTTAATCTTTATCTTTTAAAAGCAACATTAAGTCAATCCACCTAGTGCTAAAGACTGGGTGTTACTATAGTAACTTTACAGCCTGTTTGGCTGTGACAAAGGCTCTTCATCTCGTCCATTTCATGGTCCTGTCTCGACCTATTCCCTCCCAGGGTTTTATTATAGTGTCCTTTAAGAGTATCTGCAGGAGCCACAGCTGCTGTGCTTTTATAGTAGAAAAAAAGCTTTTGCTGTGTGAAAGACTCAGCTCTAAGAGGTCTTGTGGGCTATCTGCTCCACGTGGTGTCAAAATAAGGCACAACAATGCTAGGTTTGTTTAAAATTAATGAAACCAGAAAAATAACAAATTAGTAGCGAAACTAATAAATTAAGCAGCTAATATGCCAAACACAATTCAGGGATCTTATTTGTTTTAGTTTTTTTTTTTTAATGGAAGCATTATAGGGATACATGATAATGTCCCACTTTTATGGTTTAGCAAATTAGGAGCCTATGGAATATAAAAATCTAATAACCATTTGCAGATCTAAGCTTTACTATTTAGCAACTTTTTTTTTCCAATGCTTCACTTTTGACAGGCACAAATGCATAGCAGAGAGAATTTTTTGTTTCAAAATGTAATGCAACTGATTTAGATAGAAATGAACTAGATAATAACTTGGTGGACATCAGTGATTTAAATTGAGAAAAAAATTGAGTAAAACTGAGTTTTGAAATATATAGGCTTTAAGTGAAATACATTTTACATGTTCAGAGTGCTCTTTTTCATTGTCAATACAAAACTGCAGTGCGGCTGTTAGTAACAAGTAGTTGTGTAAGCTGCTCAAGGCTTAGCAGATCAGCTGGCCTATTTAATGATTTGTCTTAATAATGCAGACAATTTAGCTTCTGCATCGAATGCTTGCAGCCACTTTTGCAGTTTCAGACCTCCACAATGCTTCACTATCAAAACATGTGGTGTTTCTGCTTATTTCTTCTTTTTTTTTACACTGGACAGATTCACCCCCACTCATCTTTTAATGAAAAACATATTTTTAATTCTACAACAATAGCTCAATGGTCCACCTTTCCCTCTCTTCTATCTCTCTGCTTGAATATCCATGCATCAGTAATAACAGTAAGATTTGGCAAGGCTTATTCATAAGGATTTGAGCAGAGTCATTCTCCAGTTGTGTTAATTGTTGCACTGGGAGGCCAGTGAATGGTGAATGGTAGCTTGTTAACTTGCTAAGCAGCTGGTCAGCAGGATAGTTTGATTCCAGCAAGGCTCTTGACACCTCTGCCAAGGGTTATTGATACCTCACACATCCCAGCTGAGACAGATTGTTTTAGTCCTGCTTCATATCCATAGCACAGTCTGTAGTTAGAGAAATAGTGATTGACAGCTCACACCTCCTGGGCCTTTCTTACTACCAGACACAACATCTGCTATGCCCTGTGGAGCAGTCAACCAACACACAGTAAAGAACTGTTTCAACTATTGTCAGAGTTGATTTTTTTAACCCTTTTCTGGACATTCTCTGGCAATGCATACATAGGTGTTGTGGTTGTCACTTTCTTCTTTCTCCCATCCTCCCTCCCACCCACCCAGTTATATTATACTGTCCAGTTCTGGACAGTATTGAAAAAGGATTTTAATTGCTTTAAATCATCATATTACAAATGTTTATTTAGAGCCATGGTTGTGAAGTTGCTTAACAAAATCAGGCAATATGGTCAGATTCCTAGTGGCATAGCCATAAAGAAAACCATTTAGTATTGATTAATCACAGCATATTTAATTACACCAGAGATGATCAATATTATACACTAGGAAAAGCATTGCAGTGAGTTATGAAAAATATGATGTCTAAATTGAAGATATGGGGCAACATTTGTTAAAGGACTCTAGGAGATAACTAAGGATCAATGTTGGACACTTGGAGCAGAATGAACTTGAAATCTTTTTTTCAACTACAGTATGTTTTTCAACTACAGTATCTTGATTTAAATAATTCTTAGATGAATTTTTAAAGGCTTATAAAATATAAATGCAAGAAATTTGTCATTTGTTTTTGATATAAACAGTGCATGTAGAATATTTTAAATATTGCCAAAAGTAGTAGATGGATTGAAAGAGTTGATTTTAAAAATAAATTGAGTTGTCTTACAAGAGATTATAAAATATCTGACAACTGCTGTTAAAACTTACTTTGCAATAAAACTTCAATCTTAGTTACAAGTGTGCTAATTTGTATTCTTTGTAGCATGAGGCTAATGATATGAAGTCTTATGTCTAATCATAAAATATAAAGTCAGAAACGTCAAATTCTAGGCTTACTAAATACATAACCATGGGCTGTTATACAAAGCGTAACCACAGCACAATGCCAAATCTAATAACTGAACAGTATTCATCATATTAAATGAAGGCATTCATGTAGTTAACTAGTAACTGAAGTACCAGGGGGTTGGAGGAGCAGTTACAAATATGTGTTACAGTGCATGTCATAGTGCAAGTTCCAAGTTCTCATTCTTAAATCTGAAGTCAAATGAAAATATGAGTCTCTGTGTGTATAGAGGACATAGATATAGATACAAAAGACCCCATAAGATTTGTATCATGATATCATGATGCACATTTCGTCACCTTGGCTTATAGTGAATATTTATGGTGAAAATTGCATTGTACTTGTGTCAAAAACACTGAGGCAATTCCAGATTGAAAGGATTAGCCAGTGACATCACTGTTGTCTGAGGGACACCCAGCTGGGGGTTCCTTTCTTGTCCCCAGCAGAAGGTGGAGTGAAGGACAAGAGCTCACCCTGGCCCACATCAGTACTCAGGTCTCGAACATGGGACTTCCAACCCAGCGCCTTAAATAGTGGTGGGATTCAGCTGGTTTGCATTGGTTTGGGTGAACCAGTTGTTAAATTAGCCCCCCCCCCATGCTATCAAAGTGGACCCTAGGCACTGTGTTGCAATGGAGAAATGGGCTATGGAGTGGCCAGCGCAAGGGAAGGAGAAGGCTATTTTCTCTCTTCTTCTGCCTCCACCTTTCCTCATGTTGGCTGCTCTGTTTCCCATTTCTCCATTGCAGCGCAGCGCTCAGAACACATTTTGATAGGGGGGGGGAGTTAACAACCGGTTTACCTAGGGTCAGGTTGGCCATTGTGGGAGGCTCATCAAGCATTTGTGGTGGAGTTGGAGGATGGGGATAGACCACACCTCCCATGACAGCCAACCTGACCCCTGGGCAAATGGATTGTTAAATTATTTGAATCCCAACACTGCACATGGGTCACCGTGTTCCTTTATATGCTAATAATATAAAGGTGCTATAACCATGAAGAATCATAAAACCCATGTTGGGAATTGTGAATATAAAAACTTCATTTTTTATATTAGCAAAATATCAAAGTAGCAAAAACTTTATTTTGTCCTTATTAAGCTATGGGTGATGATGTTAGCACTAGAAGAACCTTTGGGCTGCTAAGCTGTGGCCCCTCAACAAATCCTTTTGGTGCGTTTTGAAATATCAAGAACTATGAAGCTATATTGATCTTCTTAAGCAGTTATGCCAATTTTAAGCCTAATATTCTTCTGAGTAAATCTGCAGATTGTGGTGGTTTGCCTATTAGACATAAATTTATGCCACACCTTCCTCCAATTTCGTCTCCCAGTTCTCCAGGTGATTGGGGACAAGTTTATCCATGGACGGAAGATATCTGAGGTCCAATGACTTCGTCTTCTAATGTTTCAGCTCTTCAAAGTATTGATTAAAACACACCCACTGCATTTTATTGATACATGTTTATAGTAATAAATCTCAGCTTCCTGAATTTCAGTTTTTACTAGACATAGGCTATGTTTGAGGAAGTGCTTGGAAGAAGCGCCAAGAGCTGTCTAAAATAGATATATATTTAAAGTTTAGTTGCCATTACTTACCTTCCAGGTATCTTTAAAAAAAATGATTTTGCATAACCTCAAGAGCCTGAACAAAATTATGCCATCTCCAATTTCTTCAGGACCATTCAGCTGAAAAAGTATTTTAGACCATACATCTTTGCAGCTTCTGAGGCTGGTTTCTCACTGTATTATCATGTGTCAGAAGAGAAATTTGAATGGCTGTGTTATCTGTGTTTACAGTGCCATAAGGATATGTTATGCTACAGAGGAAGTAATAGTGTTATTTATTATAGCAATGTAATTAGCAGTACTGCTATTGCTAAACATTGCTATAACCTCTTGTCAGCATCATGTAACTCCACCATAACTCACTGCGTATTTTATATCCCAAAAGGAGTTATTGACTGGGCTTACATGATGCTATCAAACCGGTACTTCTGTGGATTAAATGCAAACCTACTGTTTCAGTAGTCTTGCATCTGTTGCTGAATATTGCCTTTCATCTCTGTACCAAGACAAATTCTGACATTAGAACAGAAGCAGTATATTGTGATCCCCAGACAAGGAAACTTCATCACAACAGAACCTCCAACATGCTGCTGTTGAATTAACCATGCCATGAAAGACATTTTCTGATGACCTATGTATTGTTATTGTTAATGTTATTGTAGTTGCACTTGCAACTGCTCTTCATGTTTACATGTTGATAAGAATAAGATTGATTATTATTTTGGAAATTCACAAACTGCTACTCATCAAAAGAAAATAAATGGGGAGAATGATCATATATCTGAAAAATAACATAATTAGAACAATAAAAGATAGCTGTAAAATTACAACTCAAGGCTTCAAACATTCATGGGAACAATTAGTTTCTAATTATTTTCTAATACTGAAAATAATTGTTACTAATAATAACAATGACAACTGCAGCTCTATAGAGAGGATGTCTACGGATGGGGTGTGGTGATGCAGTGCTTATCCACTGCTCACTGTCAAGAATTCAATTCTCACCAATTCTCAAGGTTGACTAAACCTTCCATCCTTCCAAGGTGGGTAAAATGAGGATTGTTGGGGGCAATATGCTTGTTAGGGATGTAATCCTAGTCTTGGGATGGCAATATGTGTGTGTGTGTGTGTGTGTGTGTGTGTATGCATGTATGTATGTATATGTGTGTGTGTCTGTGTGTATAAAGTGACATGCGGTGAGGTTTATGGCTGGTGAGGCAGTCCTCTCCCCCGACACCCCAATGTCTAAAGCGCTTTCTTTCTTTCGCCCGAGGTCAGGCTGAGCTAGTTGCTGCCAGAGTCCACAATGGATGACTCTGCTTAACTGTTTAAAAAAGCCTCTAAAAAAATGCCCTCTACAGGAGGAGGCAAGAGAACCATGTGCCTCATCTACATAAGGAATTTTTTGGCTTTTAACCCTTGCTTAACTCTGCTTGAGTGATCATAGTCAAACTAGATGAGGTATGTGGTTCTCCTGCCTCCTCCTGTAGAGGGCACTTTTTTAGAGGCTTTTTTAAACAGTTAAGCACTAAGCAGAGTCATCCATTGTGACTCTGGCAGCAACTAGCTCAGCCTTTTTCCTTTTACATTTTTTTTCTTTTCATGATGACAGTGGTGAGGCTCTGCCTCCACTGCCTCCCCTGACTGCACGTCACTGTATGTATGTATGTATGTATGTATGTATGTATGTGTATATATATATATGTGTGTGTGTGTTTTTTTTATTTGTGCTGATAAATAAATAAAGGTATAAATAAATATTTATTTATCAGCACAAATAAAAAAACACAAATATAACAAAGGCAACAGTAAAAATATTGGGTTTCTGTCGTGATGGACTCTTGTGACGAGCCGAAGGACAGATGATGGAAGCAGTTAGCTTCCTCCCATAATTGGGGCTTACCAGGGGTTGTAAAAAATCTAATATATATATGGCTGGCTGATAAAGGAGTCGTTCTCTGTAGCTCAAAAGGTTAACTCCCTGCCTGGGAGGCAATGGAGCACAGGTTCGATTCCCAAAAACTTGGGTATGGCTAGCTGATGAGAGCTAAATAGCTTGAAATAGATCTATACTAGTCTCCCTTTATTTATTTATCAGCATAAATATAACAAATGTAACAAAAAAGGCAACAGTAAAAAATATTGGGTTTCTGTCTGGATGGTCTCTTGTGACGAGCCTAATGACAGAGAGTGGAAGTGTGACCTTCCTCCCATACTTGGGCATACCAGGGGTTGTGACTTTAAGTATATACCTCCCACCCTGGCTGGCTGATAAAGGAGTCGTTCTCTGTAGCTCAAAAGGTTAACTCCCTGCCTGGGAGGCAATGGAGCACAGGTTCGATTCCCAAAAACTTGGGTATGGCTAGCTGATGAGAGCTAAATAGCTTGAAATAGATCTATACTAGTCTCCCTTTATTTATTTATCAGCATAAATATAACATATATATATATATATATATATATATATATATATATATATATATATATATATATATATATATATATATATATATATATATACACACACACACACACACACACATACACACACACACATTGATTGCATGCTGTTGCTTTAATCAGCCATAAGAGGGAATAGGAACTACTACTGGTTGTTCCTGGTTGTTCCTGGATGTTCTCCTTGTTATTGGAGTTAAATACTGTATATTGGATGGTGGCTACTCTGTATGTTAGTTACCTATCTACATGGTAAATTGTGAGTTGAGCATCTGTAAACCAACATGTTGTATCATAGACTGTGTATATAATTCAAGACTACTTATCGCTTGTTTTGGAGAATGTTTATCCTACTTTATTTTTGTTAACGCAAGTAAAGTTATCCTTGTTTTAACTTTGGCAGCTGTGATTGATAGTGTGACTATTTAGCGGCACATTCCTTGCTATCTTCTGCTACTCAACTCTAGTCTCCAAAAGGAGATATACTTAACAATGCTGACTCCATAAACCACTTGGAGAGGGCTGCAAAATCACTATGAAGTGGCATATAAGTCTAAGTGCTATTGCTATATACCGGAATATTGATCTAGTTACTACATAAGGAATAAAAATGATTTATTTAGATTTATTTAGGGATGGGAATTCTTGAAGATTCTGAGGCTCAAGTTATTTTAGACTTTAAAAAAGCTCTAACCAAAAATTATATTAGGGTGCAAATAGGCGACCAATGCAGCTCTATAAGAATAGATCCAATAGTATTTTGCATGACAGCAAAATTCTGATGCAAGAAGTTATAATTATAGTTGAAGTTTCTGGGTCATTTTCAAAGATAGTGTACAGAACATTACAACCAAGAGTCTATCAGAATATGAGGTCATCACAGCAATTCAGCTCAAAAGTCTTACATGTACCTCCAACAAAAACAGGTTGAAAATCCTATTCCCAGGCAGGAGAATTACTGACATATAATGTTGTAATCCTTGACTTACAACCGTTCATTTAGTGACCTTTCAAAGTTACAAAAGCATTGAAAAAAGTGAATTATAACTGTTTTTCATACTTACGACCATTGTAGCATCCCCGAGGTCATGTGATCAAAATTCAGACATTTGGCAACTGGTTCATATTTATGACGGTTGCAGTGTCCCGTGGTCATGTGCCCACGATTTGCAATCTTCTGACAAGCAAAGTCAATGGGGAAGCCAGATTCACTTAACAACGATATCACTAACTTATTGTACTCATTGCAGTGATTCACTTAACAACTGGGGCAAGAAAGGTCACATAATGGGGAAAAATTCACTTAACAAATGTCTCACTTAACAACAGAAATGTTGGGTTGAATTGTGGTCATAGGTTGATGACTACCTGTAATCAATGTATAGAACTTTACAGAGGCTAGGCACCACAATCTTTTGTCTCCTGGCAAAAGGGGGAATAAGAATTTAGCATAGAAATATCACTCCATTCTAAATCCCAAGAGGTAAAATGAGCATGGAAAATAAAATGGAACTTTGTGGGAACCTGTAGAATGGGGTTGTCAAATTCCCAGCCCACCTTGTCCTGTTTTCTGTGCCATAGTTGATTATGGTTTTAAAAAAGATATCAAAAATAGTATAGAGATTGTCAAAAAAGACATCAAAAAATATATAGAGAGATTAGCATTCTCCTTGCCACCACCTCAACAGATACAATTCATCACATGGACTAATGCCACTTTAATATCAAAACTAGGTTTAAAGACAAATTCAAATGCATCCAGTAATCTGCATCATTTTAAAATGACCTACATTAAACTACAAGCTCCTTCTGTGAGAATTTGCTTAACAGGGTAGTATTTACTAAGTGTTCTTACATTCAAAAGGAACTTTATAAAAAGGTAGAAAAATGTTTTAGAAACTTCCCTTTAAAAAAAAGCAG
Organism: Thamnophis elegans; assembly: GCF_009769535.1. Classification (NCBI taxonomy): domain Eukaryota; kingdom Metazoa; phylum Chordata; class Lepidosauria; order Squamata; family Natricidae; genus Thamnophis; species Thamnophis elegans. The sequence goes on from NC_045544.1 coordinate 25,403,332, forward strand.
TAATTAATTATTTTTTGGGACCATCGAGCCAATTCTTAACCATTAGGGTTGATCCTTAAGAAGGAAAAGTTTTAACAATGTCTGTGGTGTTAGTGTTTCCAGAAAAGTAGTATTCTTACAAGAATTTTAAACATGCTTAATACTATTATTTAGCCTTTAGTCTATGTAAGAGCTAGTAGCACGGTGGTCTGGAGGTGAAGATGCTCCCCTCCCAATTGGGAGGTTGAAATTTCAATCCTAGGCAGTGACATTTTTCTATCAGGATGCAAAGAGAAAATATCTACTGTGAACTCTGTGTGGGCATCAGGAAGGGCATTTGGCCAGTAAATGCTTACTTTCATTCAGTCGCCTGACTCCATCCTTACCTTTTTTATGACCTATTACAGGGTCATTAAAAAAAGTCTGTAAAAGCTAAGAAGAATGTTTTACAGTTCTGGAAATCAGAAAAATAAATCCTAACTTAACTGAAGATAGAAAAACGTTAATAAAGAAAGGAACTTGGTAAGGACAACAGACACTTTTTAGCCTGAGTTGAGGTTAGAGCAATTTCGTGGCACAAATATTAGAATAAAAATCAAAATGAGGGTTACGCTACTGAAAAAGACTAAGATCATTTAACCAAAGGCTAGTTAAATAAGGTAAAATCTGCCATAATTGTTGTGAATTTAATCTAACATGGTAATAGAAATTTGTTTTATCTATCAAAAAAAATTAAAAAGTAGTAGTAAAACATATTGTTCAAACATTATACAGATGGTCCTTGTCTAACAAGCTCAACTGAGACAAGAAACTCATCATTAAATGATGGAGCCACTAAGTGAAACCCCAAGTAGGTTTAAGATTTTATTTCAGATTTCCTTTGCTTTACAGCAAATATCATAAAGGCAAGAATTGATTGCAGTTATATTTTCATCACTATTATAACTAGAATGTTTGATAAATGTGTGTATAATTATACTACATGTATAATTATTGCACAACAGGCCTTTGAAGGATTAAGAGATTATTGTAGATCATGAGTGTTAAACTGTCGGTCCTTAGGCTGGATGCGTCACACACAGACCATGTGTTCACTTAGTAGAGCCGGGGTGGTACAGTGATTAAATGCGCACTGCAGGCTACTTCAGCTGACTGCAGTTCAGCAGTTCGGCTGTTCAAATCTCACTGGCTCAGGGTTGACTCAGCCTTCCATCCTTCCGAGGTGGGTAAAATGAGGACCCGGATTGTTGGGGGCAATATGCTGACTCTGTAAACCGCTTAGAGAGGGCTGAAAGCCCTATGAAGCGGTATATAAGTCTAACTGCTATTGCTATTGCTATGCCCACCCCAGCTCCACGAATGGGAAAAATGTCAAGAAACATCATGTGATGGTAATGCATCACAGTTAGTTTGACACCCATGTTGTAGATGCTACCAGCAATAGGGAGTAATCCCACCCCCCTTCCAATGCCCAGAGATAAGGAATATATATTGTCCAATTTAAAAAAGGAAATATTCACATCTGATAGGTTTTTAAAAGGATTAAATAACATCTATAGAAAATATTACTTCTAACATGGAAACTTTTGTATGCATCATTCACTAATGGTAGATTACTTATATAATTGCTAAAATAAATAGCCCAAGGTCCTTTAAAATGTGACCCAAAGCCTTTATATATTTAATGGAGAATGCTTATAAAATGCATGAACCATTAACAACAGAACAAGGCAGAAATAGATCAAAAATTGATTCAAGCAGCAGTTTTTCTTTCATATGTTTTACTGATAATTATCATTATGAATCAAATCGAAATATTCTCAACAAATGCACTAAAAAGGCCATTGAAAAGAATTTTTTTTTAAAAAGGAAATGCAGATGTTACATGATTTCAAGAGCAATATATTTCAAAAGATAATGTTAATATGCTGGAATGTAACTATTTAGGTGAACAAATTGTGACCTGCGGTGGAAAGAAGAAGAAAAATGGACTAGAACATCAGAAACGTACAGGAAATGTAGATAAATTTGTTATGTTGAAAGATTTATTATTATTACAATTACAAAATTACAACTGCTTTCACTTATGTTGGAAACAATAGCAAAACAAAATTGTGTGATTTTTAAAAAAATATTATTTAAAATTGAAGAAGGAAACATTTTCATTCCTGGATATATGAATAATTTTTAAATGAATGATTCCTCCCTCCCTATCTTGATAAACCTAGTTTACTAATTCTAGTAAACTAATTCTAGTAAACTTCCGGAAAATATCATACAATATATATTATTCTTTTTTCTGCGCATTTAAAAAAATACACTTCTTACTGTTCTGTAAAAAAAATTACTCAAGGAAAGACAGGTATTCTAGCTTATTATTAATGTAATTTGTAGACATGGAAGTTGCAGCATTTACATATGCATATAGTAATCCAATAATTGCAAGATTGTACAGAGAAACCACTGACTTGAAAAGGTGGAGGCTGAAAAGTCCAGTATTATTGCAACAAAATATTAAATTGAAATGTATTAAAGAGCTTTTTTCTAAACTAATTTAACTATTGATAGTTCATTATTCTTTTAAGGAATTCCTGTAAAGCTTTATGTCAGAATTATTGATTGTTTTGGCATCACATTTTTTTAAAAAAGCATATAAAATAACCTACTATTCTTTTTGTAGATGGGAAGCTATATAAAAATAAAATTAAAAGTAGATCTTGTTGAGTGAACTGAAGCAATTGGGATCATGATGCAAACATTAACTAATGTTGTATCTAGAACAAAAGATTAAAGTGATTGACAGTGAGCCAGGTTTAGTGAGCCAAAGTAAAGGAGGCTTACAATAATATTAATTTTACCAAACAGAAATAATTGGAGAAATATTTTTAAAAAGCCAAACAAATTGTTGGCTTATCTATTGAGAAAGAAGTAGAGAAAAGAATAATTACTATATCTTGGAATGGAAAGAGATACGTCTCAGAAGAGATGATCAACCAATTTGTTTAAAATGATTCTTAATTATATGGAAAATAGATATCAAGTATAGAGAAGATTACAGAGCTTTTAAATATCTTAAAAACAGATCACGAAATATACAGGTCAACAGATGAAAGATCTCCATAAGCCAATCACAAAAGATGAAACACAAGAATCAATATAGAAATTAAATTCAGCAAATCTCCAAATCAAAGTGTAAGACTTTTAAAGGAATTCTGATGAGGCCATTACTTCAAACAATGAATGTACAGGTAGTCCTCGACTTACAATCACAATTGAGCCCAAAATTTGTGTTGTTAAATGAGACATTTGTTAAGTGAATTTTGCCCCATTTTACAACCTTTCTTGTCTCAGTTGTTAAGTGAATCACTGCAGTTGATAAATTAGTAATCCAGTTGTTAAATGAATCTGGCTTCCCAATTGACTTTGCTTGTCAGAAGGATGCAAAAGGTGTTCCTTGAGACACTGCAACTGTCATAAATATGAATCAGTTGCCAAGCATATGAATTTTGATCGCATGATCAAAAATCATAACTATGAAAACTGATGTCACTTTTTTCAGTGCTGTTGTAATTTTGAACGTCACTAAATGAACTGTTGTAAGAACATCATTCTTCATGGAAAGTGGCTTTTATTTCTTTGATTTAAACAGATAAAAATGATCCAACACATTAAAAATCATGCAAGTCCATCTTTTTACTACAGGCAGATTATAAAATTTTACATCTACAAAGACGTTAAACGGCATTTCACCAGATATAGCTCATCTTGTACAGAGTTGATTGGCCCCAAAGAGGCAGGTAAAACATAATATTGGGTTTATTTTCAGTCGGAAATTTTCAGAAACTTAATATTGGGTATATATTGAATCACATGGATAATATTAATCAGAAAAATAATGAAAATATTTTTTTCTTAATGTAGGGAAAGCTTCTTGATAATTTGGAATTGAGTTTTCTATTCATGGCTTGGTGGAAGATAAATGATGCTTAGAATTTTCTCATGTAGAATATTTGTAATAAACAAGAATGCAAGATATAGATAAACAGGTGGTCCTCTGTTCTATTCTTCTTGACATTAGAACTATTGGCAAAAAGATACAGCAAGATAACAAAATTTCAGGACTCAAAAGGGCAAATTAGGGACATTAACTAAAACCATATTTTGCTGATATCATATCCACAATTTTTATACAAGGGATTATTTAGAATGAATAATAATACAGCATCATAAATGGGTATCAAGATACTGGATTAGTAAGAATAAGATTCAAATAATTACATGGAATTTATCTGAAAAAGAAAAGCAATATATGCACCAGTGGTGGGATTCAGGCAGTTCGCACCACTTCGGGAGAGCCAGTTGTTAACTTTCTGAACAGTTTGGTGAAGTGATTGTTGGAAAAAATCATTAGGACAGAGAACTGGTTGTTAAATTATTTGAATCCCACCACTGATATGCACTAAACAGCAATGTTTAATATTACTGTTAAATCTATTAAATACTTTGAAGTCAATTAACAAAAAATGAAGACCTTTTTAGGAATAATTCTTCACAAAATATCATTTGTGAATATTAAAGTAAAAAAGGAATATTTCACCAAGGGTTAACTTTTTGTCAAATTATTCCAAAAGGACTTGAAGATAAAGTATTGAGAGATTGGTAAAGATCAATAATTAACTTCAAACAAAACAGCAAATTCAAGATCGAGAATTCAATTTTGCAAATGGTAAAGGAATTAGTTAATTGTTGAAAGCAAACCACAAATAATATTGAAAGAAGCAACTTGAAGAAGCTACTAAAATACTAAAGGAGCTATTACAATACAGACTAATATGTCACTTGATAAATTCATTGTTCAGCAAAGATAAGATATACTTAATTAACCACCCAATCTTCCATCCTAATAAGATTGCTTATCAATTTAATCCAGCATATTTTGATGATGCAGCTGCTTTAGAAGTAGAATGTTAAGAAATACTGCCATGATAGAATAACCCATCCATGATTAAGCTTCTTCCCAGTTCTCATTAAGTTAGCTATTTGCTGCTGCCCTGAAGCTTAAAATGTTTATTCCTAAGAAAAGTATCTGATGTTTTGGCAGGCAGAATGTTAATACAGGCATCATATACTTAACCAATGGCTCATTGTTACCATTATTGTGTAATTCCTATTGGGAAAAAAATGTTCACTTCTGTTTAATGATGGTGATGTGCATTAGTTTTGCAGTTTCTATCAACTAATTAGAAGTGAAAAATGGTTTGTCTTGCACATAGATTATTTTGCTTAATTAAATACAGTACTGAATCTTGTTTGTGGAGAAAGGGGTGAACAATAAAATTCACTAACTTTTTGATGTGATATCATATTATAATTGTGGTTCGGTATCCACTTAATTTTCCTCATAATATGGTTATATGGTTGTTTTTAAAAATTATGATGCCATTTAAGAGACAAAGAGGAAAAAATAATTAATCAAATCAGTAGCCCATCTAGAAAAGGATCAATTCCTTTCAGGAACATGCCAGAAGATCCAAAATATCTGGAATATAAAGACCATATATTACTTGCTACTCCTGTATTTCAAGTTGAATCAGTGTAATATTTCAATGGATTTCAGAAATCAAAGAATGCTCAAAATGAGATTGTCAATAGTTTTGATAATTGACTGCATTGTAATTATACTTTAAATCAGCTATGGGTATTATCTGGGTGATAATGGACATATCAAATATTATTAGCTAATATTTTCAACTCATCTAGTTAGATTCATCTTTCATAACGCTTTCTGTCTGCCATTAACTAAGATACACATTTTGAAATTAAGTTCACAAAACAGTTTATTCTGTTCCTAACCAGTGGATGGTAACACATATTGTCCTCAGTTAAGTCAACTCACTTTTACCTATCCTTAGTCTTATACTTATGATGGGAAACAACTTTTATTTTCTCTCTACCCACAAACTCTATTTCTCCCACTCCATAATGTACACACTATATCTCCATTCCTAGCTTTTATGATTATTTGAGTGATAAGGGACATATCAAACCTTCTGAAGTTCAATATAAAATATGAATAAATCACATTAATTTTTAGCATAAGTGGTGAACATTTATGTTCAGTTGACTGGAACCCTAGAATTCTTGATTAACAGGAAGACAAAGAATGCAGGGATTACATCTGTCATCTCCCTGATCAATATATATCAAGTTGGCCAAGTGTCTTTGTTTCAGAGGAGATAAATCAGGTTGTAATAAATAGCACAGTAACCATGCTATTGGAATCATTGGTTCTTGGTATAAAAAAACCTCAATGCTATTCAACTGATCGTCTGTTACTTTTCACTGGTGTCCTGACTGAAGAGGAAAAGGGCAGCTATCACATTATCAAGGGAAATTTTCAGCTAAGAATCAGTCAGTTCAGAACTTGGAGGCAGAAGAAGAAATTAAGGGATGAAATTTCCCAATTGTAGAAATTATTCAAGAGAAGAGAAAGCCATAACAAAGCTAAAACCATGGAAGGCTAAAGGTGAGATGAACCTCTAGAGAGTTAAACTTCCAGAAATGTTGCATCTCCAGAAGAAAAGAAATCATGGGCAGTTCTGAACCGAAATCCCTGAACCCCTGATAGAAAAGAAAAAAAACCCAGATTGTCTTGATTTTAGGGTTTTAAATATGGGAGAAGAAAATATAACTGAATTGCAACAATGTCGGGTTCTTTTTAAAGAAATTATAATAGTTTAAAACAAATATCAAAGAACATTTCTTTTTATACCAAAATTACAAAATAAATCTCTCTCCTGTTATTGCATTTCTCTTGTGTTGGAAGACCTCGGTTGAAAGGATTAGCCAGTGACATCATCGTTGCCCAGTGGATGACCTGTTGAGGATTCCTTTCTTGTCCTAACAGGAGCTGGAGCAAAGGATAGGAGCTCATTCACAAACCCCATGGCAGCCCTGGGGTCTTGAACACAGGCTTGCTGTTTGTCAAGCCAGCATCCTAACCATGCTTCACCATAATCTCCTGTTATGGGGTGTAAATATGATATTTCTAAAAATTTTAAATTTCTGTTTGTCCCATGGCTCAGCAAAATTGCCAATTAATAAAAAATGAACAAGGGAATATTTAGGAATGTGATTTGCCTCTTTAAGAAAAGTATACTTCCCCCACCCTGAAATTGTGCAGCTACTCTGTGGGTCTTAGAAAAGACATAACTCATTTAAAGAGATGCTGATAGCAATAGAATATTTACCCATACCTACTGCAAGATATCTACTTGGCTTCAGATTGTAACTATAATTCTTAAACAATGAAGCAAATGTAGTGAGGTACTATATAACAGTATATAGCAGATTGCTTATTATAAAGAAGAATATTTGTAGCTCAGGGTTGACATGAGGAGTCTGGCTTATAGTGGACTGCATTTTTTTAAAGGTGTTGCCAATCCACTGAAGTATGAATATCTTCTTCTTCTTCCTAGCATATTCCCGCAAGTGCAGGATCTGCTTTTCAGATCACCGAATGCCACTTTGCACAGTCAGCTGCATCTCCAGGATGCAGGCCTGTGGCTTTCATATTTTTGTTGATGGTGTCTTTCCATCTCTGTTTTGGGCACCTGCAAGGTTGCCGGCCATTGACTTCTAGTTGGTAGGCAGTCTTGGCAACAGTGGAAGGGGCTGCTCTCAGGAGGTGGCCATACCAGTGGAGCCAGCTTTCTCTAATCTTCTCTATAATTAGTGCCACACCAAAATGTTGTGGACATATGGATGCCTTTTGTTTCTGTAGTTCCAGTTACATCAGGGGCGGGTTTCAACCAGTTCACGGCGGTCCCCGTGAACCGGTTGGTCGGAGAACCCGGAAGTAAGTAACTTCCAGGAACGGTGAAGGGCCCACCCGCCCGCCCGTGCTCCTTACCGGTCTTTGAAGGCTTCTGCGCTTCCACGCAGGCGCATGGCACATACAGCGCCTGCACAATTCTCCGCGAGCAGCTGGATGGCACATACAGCGCCTCCGTGAGTCTCCACAAGCAGCTGGAGCATCGTGCAGATGCTAAGACGCATGCATGAACGCCCGTGCACGAGGACGCTGCTGGCCCCGTTCCAACCGAACTGGTTGGAACGGGATTAGCAACCCACCCCTGAGTTACATTTATCTTTATTTCTAGCTTTATCTCTATTCCACCAGTTTCTGATAAAATCCTACCTTAAACATACACATATCTCTAAACATAAACACAATTTAAACTTCCACAATTCATATCCTAGACATTTTAGACATATGCCTGCAATTTGCCATGGAAATTCATGACAGAAATGTGGGTGTCAATTCATTTTTCATATATTTTACTAGGCAGCTTTAAGTCTGAACTACTATGCATGCTCTTCCTTTATAAAAATGGACTTTTGTTCATGGTGGTGGGTAATATGATTAAAAACGAGCATTTTAACAAAAAGAGAAACTATTAAAAACAAAAGAACTTTTTGGTTATAAAATAACATTTTGTTATTAACAGTTTTACATGTTTAAAGAGAGCATTAATGACCACTTCAGGAAAGTTCTACTACATGATTTGTGCAAGGTCCTCAAATCTACAAACAGTAATGCAAAGCTACAGTTTCTAGGATTCAGAAGTCTGCTAAATATGACACAAAATTAGAACCATATTATAACATTTAGTGATTTACTGATATCACATATGGATCCCCAATTTCTGGCAATAACTATCTGGGAACAAACATCTAAACTAGGGTAGACAACATGGTACCCATGACCACTTTGATAGAGTTAGATCAAGCTCCAAAAGAAAGGATGAAATTTAATTAAATTATTTATTTATTTATTTATTTATTTATTAGACTTATATACCGCTTCATAGGGCTTTCAGCCCTCTCTAAGCGGTTTGCAGATTTTTAGCAAATTGAGTCAGCAAATTGCCCCCACAGTATGGGTCCTCATTTCACCCACCTCGGAAGGATGGAAGGCTGAGTCAACCTTGAGCCGGTGAGATTTGAACCGCTGAACTGCAGATAACAGTCAGCTGAAGTGGCCTGCAGTACTGCACCCTAACCACTGCACCACCTCGGCTCCTCAATTAAATATGAAGCAGACATATTATAAAGCACAGCATTAACCCATACTATTGCATTGTTGGCACTGTGATTTTTGCTCTCCTGCATTCCTTGGGGGTGGTAGTTCAGCTTTGGATAAATTTGACTTTTGTGATTGGTCATGCCAACCGTGGCATCCAACAGGCGAAATTCCTATGGCAGCTGTTTCATTTGCATAATCAAATGTTTTCAAAATACCAATGTGCTGGCACCCCAAACATTGCCTACCCTTCATCTAAACGGCATATTAAATGCTTTAAGAGCAGAAAGTTTCCTAACAACTGCTTTATGAATGGATGGGGAAATGGCAGATATTCAATTTGACAGATTATAAGATTAAGAATGCAGAGCTGTTAATTTTGCAAATCAGATCAAGAGATGGAACTGTTTCCATTCAATAAGAATGCACAAAGCAAACCTCATTTTTCTATAGGCAAAGAGATATTTTTCTTGAAGGTAGAATTTATTCATATCCCATTCCTTGCAAGTAATCGAATAATTTATTATTCAGCTAACAGTCCTTCACACACAACTTAGTAAAACTATAAATACTTTAAAGACAAAGCTAATATATCACAACTCCACAAGCTATGAGCTCAGAATGGTTATGGTATATACAGTAACTGACTAATTCAATCCTGATCCTCAGAGCAGATAGGCCTTTTGTAACAGAATTTATTTCTGTCAGACAAAGGATAGAATTCATAAAATCAGACATTTCTTCAGAACTAAAGTAAACATTGAGCATAATTTCTATACATGTATTCAACCGAAGGAACAAAAGAACACCTCAAATGTTCACACTTATTAGAATTAAAGAAGCAAAGCTGCATGAGTGGCTTAAAAAACAGTGGCAATCTTACTACTATGGTAGTCGTGTATATGAAAGCTTGTACACAATTCAGGAGACTTAAGGCAAGTCATGTAGGGATAAATTGAACAATCTCACTTTTATTTGAGTGGTAAGACAGCGGTGGTATTAACTTATCTTCCGTACCGCTTCACAAATGTCAGCCTTCCGTTCATGTGCTTTGGCTAAAAAAAGTGTCTAAATGGGATGGCAGAGAGCTGGGGCGGGTGGGCAGGCCCACCCGCGATTTCCGCTACTGGTTCAGGTGAACTGGTCCGAACCAACAGAATACAACCTCTGGACAAAGAATATGGGCTCTACTAGTTAAGGCATGGGATCTATAGCCTGGCAAGTTGATTTAAAATTAGCCAATGTACTTTTGGATTGTTTACATTGATTGATAGGAGGGTGGTCTTTTTCTAGCACTATTTCAAGTTTCAAGGACATAGATCTGAGATTTCTTTTCTTTTTTTTGCATGCAATCATAAGTTCTACAACTAAGTGAAGGGAATTATGTTACCCTATCCCTATTCAGGGTTGTGTTTTTTTTGTTGTTGTTGAGTAATCTGGCCTTGAATGTAAAATGATTTGCAATGTCTTGGCTGAGTGGAAGCTACAGTTCAAGCTATCACTTTCCTCCCTTTGATGTTTTTGGGAGGAAAAAAAATATGTGAGTGGAAAGAAAATAATTAACCATCCCCTTTCCTTATTATTTCTTGTTTCCGTTTTTTGTTTTTAGGGGGCAGGTTATCGTCCTTGAAAAAGAGAGTTTTCCTGTCTTCTGGCTAGCAGCAGCAAGCAATTTCAGAGCTGCTGATTCTTTCCCAACTCTATCACTGTGAGAAATCTTCTGCCCATCTTTTTCCATATACCTGTAATTGAAATGTTGATTTGCAAAGGGGAGTAACTGATAACAAATCCAACAATTCGATACTAGATTCTAACCTGCATTTGGAAAAGTAGCTGTCCAAAAAGAAATCCCGGTTGGTTGCTCTTTTCAGTAGGAAAGGCTGTTATGAAGAAATCTTTAAATATATATTAGTAATCACTGAGAGCCTCCATTATCTTTGGTCATGGAGAGAATACATTGACTTTGCATACACAGTTGAAGGCATAACGAGATTCTTTAGTTAGATAAACTTTTAGTTAGATAAACTTGCCTATTTGTGGCATCAAAGTGATTAATTGGCTGACTGAATTACTGAGTGTGTGAGAGAGACATACCAGAGAGAACGATAATATCTTTCATTAGAAGAATTCAAATTGATTAAAATGTTCTCTGAGCTTTTGAAGCATGCAAGTTTCACTCTTAGGTATAGATGTTAGAAACCCAAATAAAATTACATGGATTTGTTTTGGGTTTTTTTATGTATTCAGACTTTAGTCATCAGTTGCTCTTTTGCCCCAAGAAGAAAAGAGATCTTTAAGTAGGCTTTGTGAAAGTTATAAGCATTCAGGTTGATTTGCCTCCCCTCCTCCCCACAAAAGGGTTGATTTATCAGAATAAAATTAGTTTGGAAAGAAACTGAGAAAATGTACTTTTTAGGGGTTTATTTGATAGAATGTGCATAGTTGAACTAGCTGTAGAGTACATATCATCTGGATTTATATTATGTTTGGTTATTTTGTTGATAAGCAGTATAAGCAAGGTAACATCATATTCTGTTGAACTGATCAGTGGTTCTTACTATCTGTGTCATATAAATAGCATTTCTGTTGGCCATTTTCAGCCTTCTTTAGAGTTAATACAAGTTAGTCTCTATTAATGGATTAATTAATCCCATGAAATGCTGACATTATTCAATTCACATGTTTCAAATATGCACTATTCCAATTTGTACGATTTCAAGTGATATTTCTTTTGAAAAAATAGGGTAATTGGTTCTAGCTTGATCGAAATAGGTCATTTACCACAATTTTTTTTAAAACAATGCTTAATGTTTATCCCCCTTTACTATTTTACAATCTTTCATTAATAAGCATACTGAAATTATGATTATAAACCCATATCTAAGGCATGTTGGCTACCTCTTTAAAACTGCTTCAAAAGGAGTCCCTTGTTTTCTGAGTTTTCCCAAAATAACATTTTTGCACACACAACAATTAATCTCTAAAACCAGAAGTGCTGCTGCTGGTTCGGACTGCTTCAAACGAACCAGTAGTTCTGACCAGAGGCTGGACCCGCTCCCCCACCCTAGTGCTATCCCATCCTATATAATTGCTGTATGTTTTCTGCCATGCACGCTCATATTTTCACGTTCTGGGCGAACCAGTTGTTACAATATGTGATGCCCACCTCTCTCTAAAACTGTAGTGGCAACAGCACATGCAGTTCTCCTTAACTGAATCTGGGCTCTCATTGAATGCAATCTAGTATTAATATACTAAATTCATTAAATTGAATATTGCATTATTTGAACTTGAATTCATTGTGATCTACCTGAACATAAAGGTTTGAAAGTGGGCAGAGGAATTACATCTAACCTCTGCACATTCAGCCAAGAGCATTGAAAAAAATAGGTTTATCTATTTTGGCTTATATCCACTACAGCTCTCCATATGATCTAGATCCTTAATCAAGGAGAATTGTAGATCACAATTTCCGGTTAAGAAAGCATTTTCTGGTTAAGAAAGCATGGAAAGAATAGCGAACAACATATGGGTACTCTGTCCTGTAACCATTTTAAAGCTTATATTTTTTTATGAATGGCAGAAGAAATTTGAATGAAGCGAGATTAGTGAAAACTACTGCCTTCCTAAAATATTTCCTTGCTCATAGTTTTAAGTGATAACAGAAGCATTCTGTATGACTAGTTCTGGACTCAGACCATAAATGTCATTAACATCCATCATATTTCTATTTTCTAGGATATTGGAAAATGCTGATACTTTCTCACACTCTCTTTCTCTCTCTCTCTCTCTCTCTCTCTCTCTCTCTCTCTCTCTCTCTCTCTCTCTCTCACACACACACACACACACACACACACACACACACACACACACCAATGCGCATACATACACACTGACCATTAATATACAAATAATTTAAATGATTACCACTGAGTCAGAAGATAACCTTTGGTAAATGAGTGAGTAAATGAATGAATGAATGAATGAATACATTCTCTGTGTGTATTGAGAGAGAGAGAGAGAGAGAGAGAGACAGACAGACAGACAGACAGACAGACAGACAGATAGATAGATAGATAGATAGATAGATATACACACACACACACACACATGCACACAATGCACACACATACCTGCACATATCTCTGTCTCTCTCTTTCTGTCTCAGGAACTTGAATTACAATTTTATTAAGAAAATATTGATTATTTAAATATATTTTTCTCAGCAGGGAGATTTAGAATCAGCTGCACAATCTTATTAAAGCAAACTCTTGTTTTTTAATTATACCCAAGATAATAAATTATCTAATTTCCTCTGGGGATACAGTTGTGAAACTGAATGTTGATATTTCTGTTTGTTACTCTTTAGCTGAAACTTTCCAAACTCTAAATATAGATGTTCCCCAATAGATTTCATTGAAATAAATGGGTTACAGAATTTTATAATGTACTCAAAATCAAAGCATAAGTTTATCTGTGTGATAAATGCATGAACTGCTTCTGTATGTTCACACAGGAATATATTCTTTGATATTAGAAGCAAAACTTTCTGTACTTGTTCAGGAATTCTCCTGCTAGAAAAGATATTTTTGGGCAGCAGAAAGTCTGAAAAAATCACTGCAGCTGTACAACTAAAGATAAGTCTTAGGTTGTTGAAAACTTGTCATTGTTGTGCAAGGTACAACATGAAAATAAGAAATAGTACAGTAAATTCAGTGTATGAATTCATACACTACAATTCTTCTTCAGACTTTTGATCTTGCTTATGATTAGGAGCACAATTCCATTCATTCACAACTTTCCCTGTTTCTTCTTCCTCTCAGTCCATTAACTCTTCCTTCACATATCTGTTTTGCAGTTTGATCTCAATTTGTTCTTCTTACAGGACCAAGCCAAGATACTTCTTTTGCAGTGGTCCTTCACTTTCCTCATCAATCTGCATTCATTCATTCCTGACCATATTTCTTCTTATTTTTCCATGCACAATGTTTTTTAAATATTTTATAAAATACTTGAAGAACTTCCTTTATATGTTTTGAAGAAAAATGCTTTATTATTTTATTTATTTGTTTATTCATTCATCTATATAGCTGCTTATCTCACATACATGACCCTAGGACGGTGGTATCAAACTCAAGACTTGTGGGCCAGATGCAGCCTGCAAAGTGGCTGCATTCTGGCCTGTGAGGCTGTCCTGGTCTACCCAATGTAAAGAGGAAAGATCAGGGCATCATGGCTTCAATTCAGTTTACCTAGAGCGAATAGGAAACATGCCAGCAGTTTGGGGAGTGGTGTCAAGTTGGCTACATCCACCTGGTCAGCCACACCCACCTGGTCAGCCACACCCACTAAGCCCACCAAGGTCAACCACAGCCCTGTAGGACACCCCTGCCCTAGGAAGTTCACAGGCTAAAACAACAAAAACATCAAACAACTAAAATGTAATCATTTTCATAACAAATAAAACTTAATACTTAATTTATGGGATAGTACAATCCATACAATAATTTACAATACAGTCAACTAACAATCTCCATTCCATCAGTGCATCCCCAGTCAAAATGACAAACCAGTGTCTTGAGAACCTTCCAGAAGGCCAACAGTTGGTGTGGGGGAGGATGATGTTCCAAAAAGCAGGTACTATGACAGAAAAGGCTTTTCTCCTAGGTCTTGTTAGATGGCATTCTCAAATGAATTGGACATTTACCATGCTTCTCCTGCCAGACTGATGGGATAGTTATCAAGTAGTTCCTCAGTTAACCCCCCCCCCTCTTGTAGGACTTTATAATTACAACCTTGAACTTGGAAGCAAAATGGCAATCAATGGTCCTTATGGAGCAGAAGTGTAACATGCACTGAATGATGAGGTCCTTTAATTGCTTACACTGCTGCAATTTGCATCAGCTGTTGCATTTAGATGCTCTTCAAACATATTACAGTAATTCATTCTTGAGGAGACCATGGCATGAGTGCCTGAAGATATTATGTGAAACATCTGCTCAAATATCAAACTACTATGCTTGTTGCCATACAGAATGCTTCACTATTAAATGAAAATACTTCTTTGTCAACTTCGAGTCTAAAAATATTATGTTTAAACTTCAGTTTTAGAAAAGGTAACATTCAACTCCATAATACATAAAGTAAACAAAATAGACAGCAAAAAGCTTGTAACTTATTCAGTACGAGGGAAGACAAGGAAAAAGGGAAATCTGACAATCAGCCCTAAAATCATTCATGGAAAAATAAATGCTGTTAATATCTGTAACCAGCTGGAGATTAGCTGAACATAGTCAAAATCCAGCTGGAATGTTTTTAACTTACCAAAGTACATGTAGCATTTTTGGTTTTGTTTTACCAATATTGAGTTGATGCTTTATTTTAGAATAAGGATTTCACCTCGGAAACATACAGTTGCAGCTTACCAAGAAACATCTTATGTTTAGTTCAAAAGTTAATCAGCCAAGTGCAGGTTGAACTAAGGACAAAATGTATTAGTTGGTGAGTTTTGTATTCAACCTTCTACAGTAATACCAAAGTTTGAAAGATCACACTTTTCAATCAATAGAGAGCCCCCCAAAAATGACTTGTAGGGACATTAGATCTTTGAGGTTTAGGGACAATTAAATGGTCAGGCTAAGGTTGTGCCATCACTTAATTGAGAGCGTGCACAATGTACAATTGGGTAATATTTTTGAGAGACTAGCTGCCAGAGAAGTGGGATGTACAGGACAGGTCAGCCAATGGTCAGCCTTTCTTTGCTGCTTTTACTCATTATTAGTTTGTTAGTTTTTATACTCTTTGTAAAACTTTTAATTAAAAAGTTATACTTTAAAAATCCCTGAGTATAATGTACATTTCATTTTATGATAATTGAAAAAAAAAGATGAGGTTAACGTGGATGAAGATGAGGTTGCTTTGGTAAAAAAAAAATACTTTACAGTATCAGGATAATTGAATCTGTATCATAAATAGAGTATGTTGAATTTCCAGCTAGTGCTGTCTATCTGTTTCCCAGTTTGCCTAGGATATTTTCAACGTTAACTCTTGTTCCTTTATTTTGCAGTGGTCCTTAGAGAACAAGATTCTTGAAGTTAAACCTCAAGGATTAAGTGTATTTACACATTGCCTTAGCAGTTTCCTGTTCTTTCCTTTAACACATGCATCTCTCTCAACAAGAGGAACAAGGTGTGCTAGATATGTTCACCGCCCTGAGTTATTTGTAAAAATAATAGACATGATAGAGAGAGAGAGAGAGAGAGAGAGAGAGAGAAAGAAAGAAAGAAAGAAAGAAAGAGGGAGAAGAAAGGAAGGAAAGAAAGAGGGAAGGAGGGAAGGAAGAAAGAAAGAAAGAAGGAAAGAAAGAAAGAAAGAAAGAAAGAAAGAAAGAAAGAAAGAAAGAAAGTAAGTAAGTAAGTAAGTAAGTAAGTAAGTAAGTAAGTAAGTAAGTTCTGGAGAAGTGGAAACTGATCTAGCCCAGATGAAGATGTTAGCTTCTTCTTTTGCTCTTCCAAGGTGTGGTTTTATGCTGACTCTCTGTAAACCGCTTAGAGAGGCCTGAAAGGCCTATGAAGCGGTATATAAGTCTACTGCTATTGCTATTGCTATTGCTATTGCTATTGCTATTATAAGCTTCCAGTTTGTTTTCTTTAGAAGCTTTCCTGGAGGAACATTCGTGTTTTAGGCATGAATTGTGCACATTATATTTATGCAGATCCTCCTGGCTATTATAATTTCTTCAATTGTTTATTCGTGAGCTATTTGTTCCATTTGGGACAACCTCCATGCTGGCTCCAAGGAATCAATCTTCTGCACTGCATTTTCAGGATCATGCTTTTCTTTCTGACCTTTCCCTGAGCTTTGGCTTATAGATGAATTGTAGAAATTGTCCTTTCCAGGTTCCATATTCATCAGTTAGATTCCTTTCAGTCTGATCCCCACCTTTATGATTCTCAGTTTTCACAATATGCTACAGATAATTCTCATCTTACGAGTGGTCACTTAGTCATTTAAAGTTATGATAGATCCCCTCCAAAGGTACTTATGATCAGTTTCAAAGTTTCAATGATTTCCACTGCATTTTGAGTGGTCAGCAACCAGTTAACGCTTATAGCTGTTGTAGCATCTCCAGTCACATGACTGTGATTTACTTCCAGTTTTCAGCAAAAATTCTCCATAGTAAATAATACATAACGACCATATTTTTCACTTAACAACTGTGGATTTGCTTAAATCCATCAAAACTTGGGTCACACACATAGGTGATTTTATTATTGTGACATAAATGGACATGACAGTGTTTCTCCTAGGGAATCCTTTATTTTAATCCTGATTTTGGAAATCAAAAGTTAAAATTTGAGGAATATTTTCAAGTTCACACAATAGAAAAACATTCTTAAGAAAGCCTGGCCTCAGATCCTTAAGACATCCAGAACCCAGAATTTGAGATCAAAAATGCTTTTTTTGAACATTGTTAATAACCAATAAAGTTATTTTGTGCTGGTTTATGTAGTCTGTTACTGGCATATCTACTCGACACTACATTATCCTTCGAATGTGGGGCATCTAAACACTGAGGAATCTTGCTGATGTGCATGCCAGTTCATCGGTGGAGGGAAATAATCCTTTCTCCATGTCTCCTAAGTGCCATAATGAGTAAAGTACAAACTCTGGTCATGACTATAATTCATTCCATAACGTTGATCGCAACCTGATTTGGTTGTGACCTGAACCTAATTTTGGAAATTTGGCGCTTACAAAACAAATGGCGCGAAAGGGGAAATCAGCCAAAAAATTGAATTTTTTGGTCGGAATCCGATTTGGTCATGGTCAGAAGTGTTCATGACCAGAGGTTTTACTGTATGTGAATAAGTTAATAAATGAGTCAGTTAATTAGGGCATCTTTCGGAAACATGAAAACCGGAAAATTGTGTCTGCTTCTTCCAGCGTTAGTCACACAATGACGAGCAAATAAAGAATATAGGCATTGTGGGAATGGGTGGACTTTCTTAATGCATCTGCACTACCATTTGAAACAGCACTGAAATCTCCCTCCCAAAATACTGTTTTTTTAAGTTTTGATAAAACTAAACTATTTTCTGAAAATCCTCTTAAAAAATGTGTGGAAACATCTTTTTTTGCTTTGTAATTTTGGTGCTCCTTTACAAGCTGAGCTAATTTAAGAGAGCAGTGGATATAGGGCGTGTACTTCACAACTCAACTCTCCCATCTCCTGATGTTCTGCTATTTTTATGGCCTACGTGAAACCGCCCTTCTCCTGAAGATAAAACTCTAGATGCCTGTGCATAGAGCGAGCGTCCACTTCTTCCTGATCTCTGAATGAGGAGAAAATACTGGCATGATGAACAGAGCTCTCAGCAGGACAAGTATTACATCTCATTGCACTCGTGGTGAGTTCAGTTGTGGATAAATCTGGAATTTAATAGGCTTCACATTGTTACTTTTCAATCCAGTTTTTGGCAGTAACTTGTAAGATTTTTAGGTAATGGCCTATTCCTACTGTTATATGTATTTATCAATTTTCTTCTATTTGTTGATAAAAAGAGTTGATTTATTTCAAAAATGTTTTTATTTGTAAGATATTTTCATACTTTTTAAAACTACATTCAAATGTTTTGCATAGCACACTAACTTGCAGAAGAATTGCTTGTTGACATTTTGCCACTGTTGTTCTCATGTGTATTTGGGAAAAGAGGATGAGAATAAGGATGAGGAAGGAAGGTATGGAGGGAAGGAAGGAAGGATAGAAGGTTTATAACCATAACTTGTACTGTGATGGTATGCACATCATCTTCATAATATCACTACTACAGTTATAGTTATGATATGATGAAAAACATTTTAGAAGTCTTCAATGTAGTTTTTCTCTAAATATATATATTTAAAATGTTTACATTTTATAGTTTGGACTAAGCTTGTATGAATAAAAAAACAGCACACTTCCTGCATTAACTGGGTATTTAATATATTTTATCTTGCTATATATAACAGACAGAAAAATGCACACACAAACAGTACTATGTGAGCATGATTGCTTATCTCTATTATTACATTTATCTTCACTTGTGAGAAGAGATACAATAATTCACTTGTGGCTACGACACTTGTGAATTATCCCTCTTCACAAGAAGAGATATATGTCATAGGAGAGATCAGTTTCTGTGTGTGCTTTCCCAAGCATACAGGAGATTTATTAGAGGGTTATAGGTATCTATCTTGATGAGATACAGATTACTTCCTCGGGCCTAATGAGGGGATCCTGTTTTGTGCAGATAAATTTGATGTTGTTAGTACAACTTGAAATTTCCTGTTATATGCTTTTCTATAAAACAAATTCTAGATTTTAAATCTACACCTAACCTGGCTTTAGGCTTGTCCAGATTCGAACAGATGGCAGTTGGCCTCCATATGACGCAGAGGTCAAAAGAAAGGTGGAAACCTGGAGGAAAATCTTTGGTTTGCAGATATATAAGTGGTAGCATTAACTGGTATATTTTGCTTCTGTGTTTAACATAATAATAGAATAATAGGCTTGAAAGGGACCTTGTAGGTCATTTAGTCCAACCTCCTGCTCAAGCTGGAAACCCTATACCATTTCTGACAAGTGATTGTCCAGTCTTGAAATCCTCCAATGATCCACAACTTCTGAAGGCAAACTGTTCCATTGGTTGATGTCGTAAAATTTCTCCTTATTTCTAGGTTGAATCGTCCTTGATCAGTTTCCATCCATTGTTCCTTGTCTGGCCTTCAGCAATCACATTCTTCCCATGTAGTCACCCTAATAGCTCCTGAAGCTCTGAATGAGTATGACATCTTTCACCATCTCACTTAGGAGCCATTTACAAACTGGAATTTTTTCCAGGGGAAACACAAGAAGGAAGATGTATGCCCAAGTATTCATACAGAGTTGTATGTATGCGGGTGTAGATTTTCAAGTGGTTTATATGATTTTATAATCCCTGGAGACTTTGTGGCCATTTCCTGATCCAGACACTAGTGCTGTTTTTAGCATCTGATTCTTCCCCTACTCTCCCTTATTTATATATATTTTTAAATGTTTTTGTATGTATTTTACCCTACAGATAGTTAGGCTATTGGGTAGCTAGTATATTGATGCTCTTGATTTTATCAATTTGCGTTCTCATTATTGCTATTGTGTTGAACCGGGAGATCCCAACAGTCTAATGTAATAACACAGACAAGAGCAGAAAATCTAATTAATTTGCATACAGAAATATTCAACGGCGCAGAACTCCCTGGAATGGGGCATAAGTGAAATGGGATACAGCATAATGTTGTGCTTTTAGAGTTGGTAGGAGTATTCCTGTGGATTTTTAATCTAGCAGGAGAAAGTCTGGCTGAAGTACAGCCAAAACAAGTGGTGGGGGGGAATCTTATTATAGATTCTTTAGGTATCAGCATTGCATAATGCTGTAATGTATCATGTTTCATTGTGGCACTTTCTCCCATTTGTCACTTTGTGTCACATTGCTATATCTCAAAAATAACAGCGTTTCTTCCTTTTTTTTCTCTCTCTTTAGGAAGGCAAATGGACACAAAAGATCTGGCATTGAAAACAAGGATATTTCAAGGATCAGCATCTTAAATAAGAAGAAATTTAAATAAACATTTCAAGGCTCTTTTATCAGGAAAATGACAGCCTTGGTTAAAATGATCTCCAGCCTAGCTAAGATATCCAAGAAAATATTGTTTTCTAGTTAAGCTTTTCTTCATTACTATATAATTTTGTTTTAAAATGTAGTGAATAATACAAAGTTTTCCTCATCAGCTGTAAGCATTCTAATTTCATTTATTATCAAAATACTATATAGTATTATTTTAACACTATTTGTTTAAAAAAATAAGTAGCAGATGGGATTTATTCACAATTATCTATGCTTATCTGTACTGGATGATGACCACAATAAAGATGTGATTTGATATGTGCTTATCTATTATGGTAAAGTCAGTTACTGGGAAATAAATTCCATGAAATTCTATTACATGGAGACAGAGATAATATACCTTTTTAAAAAATCTTACTATCAAGTCAATACATGTGGGGGACATACTGTATATTAAGGTTTTAGTTATGTTTATGTGTGTATGTATATACGTATGTGGTGAGTATTCGTGATTTTGTGTGTGTGTGTATCCTATTATTATTAGGGCCTTATTATTCTACAATCAAAGACCTGAGAAGAGATAAAAAGCATGACTCCATATCTATGCTTGATAGCAATAGCAATAGCAGTTAGACTTATATACTGCTTCTTAAGGCTTTCAGCCCTCTCTAAGTGGTTTACAGAGTCAGCATATTGCCCCCAACAATCCGGGTCCTCATTTTACCCACCTCGGAAGGATGGAAGGCTGAGTCAATCTTGAGCCGGTGAGATTTGAAAAGCCGAACTGCAGAACTGCAGTCAGCTGAAGTAGCCTGCAGTGCTGCATTTAACCACTGCGCCACCTCGGCTCAAATGTAGCAAGAAAAGTCATAAAATGGGGCAAAGCTCACTTAATAAATTTTTAACTTAGCAACATAATTTCTGGTTTCAATTGTGGTCATATGTTGGGACTACCTGTATTGTGCTGATAATTCTTGGAGTAACTACTAGTAGAGTCATCTTTTTTTCTGGAAAAACAATTGGCAGTTTATATTATGTGTTGATATAAGACTTCTAAAATCAACGCCACTCCTCCCCTGCCCTTTTTTCCCTTGATGCCATCTCGTCCCTGTTTAGGGGATGGGAGTTGAGAGTTTTAGGTCATCATTAGGTGTACCTCTGAGATAATTTGGAATATTTAATTTATTCTCCATCCCCATTGCCTGACATTTGAGGGGTAATATTTTTGGTCATCTCTAGTTTAGACTATGTGATTTTTATTTAAGAACATGTGTTCTTATGACAAATGTGTAGTTCTGAACAGCAGTACCAATATATACTAAGAAGCTATAATCCTCTACTCTTCGTTACCATTTAATAGCTAGCAGGGATATGCGGCTAGTTTTTCAGGTTCTTCAGTGTCCAAAATAGAACCGAATATTTGGACCACAGCTCACATTGACAATATTGCAATAGTTGTAGTTAATGTGTCTGAAATGTATTATGCTGCCTATGGCTTGGTATAGATAGTTACTGCCTATTACTGGTATAGACAATCACCTGTTTTTTTTTTTCAAAACAAACCAAGGAAGGCTTTGCTTTTCCATGTATAAACAAAAGGAACTTAAAAATCATTACTTTAAAAACATTTATCAATAAATAAGCCTTCCATGTAATACATAAATTATTATTGTGTAATTCCTCAAGATGTATCTTCTGTTATTCGTTTATGAGGAGGCAATGATGCAGAAGGTGAATTAACTATGTTTATTAAGATCAACTTGGACCCAACAGTGACCTTAAACAGAAACAAACTAAGTATCCTACAAGGAATAGTATCATTATTCATTGATTGCTCCAACTACTGGTAAATACATACTTTCACATATACATACATCTGTGTATGAGTGTATATCTGTGTATATATGTTGTATATGTGTATATATAATCCCTAAAGACTTAATTGACCTACCATTACTGGAAAGAAGACAAGTGTGTTTTAGCATGGATAACAACAAGCCTCCTGTGGAAAAGTCTCTGATCCATTAAGCCCAGCAATTGAGGGCGCAATCCCACCTGATTTTTGGTGAAAAACTTATTTATAATATTCACATTTTTTCAAGGATGGCAACTTTGATGCATGAGCTAATTAAGCCTGTAGATGCTTCATCCCATTCCTTTAGCTGTACTAAGTTGCAATTACTTCAGAAATTCTAAATTCTATGCTTTCTTTTTGCATATACTTTGTTTCATTATGTTTATAAGAACATCTCTATTTATTATGTGTAAAAATATTGGTTTCATATTTTCAAGCTCACTTAAAATGCATGTGTGCATTTTTAATTTTAAAGCTAATAAGTGACTGAGTGATACCCCAATTTTCATCTATTTCCTTTTGTAGGAATCAGCTAATCTTAAATGTGTTTATTATTTAATATTCAGTTCATGATATTTCCATTTTGATATTCCTAAAATAAACCTGTTGCAATAGATGCAGATATTTAAAAAATCCTCATAGAAACAAAGTGCTTGTGTCCTTTGATCCAAATAATAAAATCAATTCTTACATAGAAACAAGCTGTGCTGTTAAGGCTTTAAACATCATCATAAACCATCGTGAGTCACTCAGTCCATCATCTCTAGGTACAAGATATTTCAGTTCTTTCCCCCAGCAACCATCAATCAAATTTTATAGGCTCACAAATGGCTTGGCCAGCACTCCGCTGTAATACCCTAGCTGTATTTACACAACAAATAAAGTCTATGCAAAAGTCATAAGCTGGTGAGTCCGGCTATAGCATGTCATGTACTGAAACAGATTTCCACATGTGAATAAGATTTCTGGTTTGGATCTGCCAAAAGGATGGCAACATGGACAAACATTGGATAGTGCAAGGCAGAGGATGCATCAACTTTGATTTTGCTAAATAGATGTGGATGGGGAATGTAAGAGTAGGAAAGAGGGGAGGAATGGGAAGAAGAGGGGAAGGGTAAAGGGGAGGAAGGGGAAGGAGAGAAGGGAAAGGAGAGGAGGAAGGAAGGAGAGAAGAAAGAGAAGAAAGGGGGGTAGGAAGGAGGGAGGGAAGGAAGGAGAGAAGGAGAGAAGAAAGGAGGGAAGGAAGGAGGGAATGTAGGAGAGAAGGAAGGGGGGAAGGAAGGAGGAAAGGAAGGGGGAAAGGAAGGAGAGAAGGAGAAAAGAAAGGAGGGAAGGAAGGAAGGAAGGAGGGAAGGAAGGAGGGAAGGAGAGAAGGAGGGAAGGGGAAGGAGGGAGGGAAGGAAGGAGGGAAGGAAGGGGAGTAGGAGAGAAGAAACGAGGGAAGGAAAGAGGGAGGGAAGAAGAAGTAGGACCGTTGTAAGATAAGATGGATCTATGGGATGTTAAGAAAGCAATCTTCAAGTATATTGTCAACTGTAGGGAAAAATTGTTATAAATACATATTATTAATAACAGTTATGAGATCGTATAATTGTGAATGTATATATGAAATTGATAAAATAAATAAATAAATAAATAAATAATAAATAAATAAATAAATAAATAAATAAATATGTGGATGAGTGCCAGCAGTGGTCAGCATCTGCATGGAATTAGCTATGCTTAGCATGTTTTGGCTTATCATGAGAAAAAGATAGGATGCAATGGCTCAGTGTTTTGGTTCTGTTAAAGAATGCTAGAGAAGATTGTGGCCTGCTTGCATACAAATCATTTAGGTTGTCTCTTTGGAGCTGATCAGTACCTGGAAATGTGGACATGACCTGCCTAAAGTATTCTTTCCCCTGAGACTTTTATTTTCTGATCAGCTGTTATTGATTATGTGATATTCTGCAAGCATTGCTAGCTGCCTAATATCATTTCCTTAGAAGCCAACTATGCCCAGCTATTTATCCCATCTCAGAGATGATTTGAAACCAGGCTTCATAGGACATCGTCCAGCTGCCAAAAATGAAATAATTAACTATAGAGCCATTCCCCCTCTCTCAAGCTTAATATACATACAGTTCAGTGGTGTCCACAGTGGATGGGGATTTGCCTTCTTGTACTTGCCTGTGTTACTGACACATGAACAAAGGTGACTGTAGATTGCATAGTCACAATTGCCTTCTTGTGTTTTCTTTTTCTTTTAACTTTCCTCAGTGGATGCTCCTGATTCAACAACACAAATCACTCAAGAAAATTCACCTATTTCTGTTAGAAATGTGGTTCCTATAATTATGTCAGCCGTAAACTTTTGAAAGAATGGACACATTGCTGTGCTATGGTGTACTAGATGATATTATTCTGAAGGCAAAACTTTTCTTCTGTCAGCTCCTTCCTTCCTTCCTCATCTCATCAATATACCCCATTCTGAAAGTTTTCTCAGAAGAACCTTGTCAACTTCTGTTTTTTTTCCCCAGCAACCACCGGAGCACCTGTATAAAATGACAGCAGGCTCATTTCTGAGGGACAATGAAGCATCTAAAGCTTACAGATGGATTTTTGTTCAGCAAGAGTCAATCTCTCTTAAATGGCATCTAAAGTTAAGAAGCAAAACTGCCATCTTAAGCTGGGGGAGTTCATTCCAAGCTATTTTCTTCTCTGAATTATAACTAAATACCATTTTATTATTGGGTCCTCCTTCTCCCCATTATCTTACATTATTTTGAACATGCTCATGTGCTTTGCAGCATGATGTTGTTGTTCATGATGATGATGATGATGATGATGATGATGATGATGATGATGATGATGATGATGATAGCAATCCAAACGATGTAAATGGCTTTTGAATTGTATATGAATGTTTGTCAAACTCTCAGTTTCACTCCAAATATGGAAATAGTTTACTAATAAGTCTCCGTTCAGAATACAATGATAATGAGATCTGGAAACATGCATTTTCCAAACTATCTTTAATGACTGGGGGAAAGGGTGATGGTGCCTAGTCTATTCATTCTTGTCACAAAGACTGAAGGAGAAGGGGAAATGGTAGCACCAATGAGTTTTCTCCTTTCATTGCAATTTCTCAATTCTTTCAAAGGAGGTCTGCCTAATAATATTGCTGCCCATATTGTTGTCTTTATCACACAAGGCACTCATTGGAGACACTTATTGGACTGAATGAGAATATGAATGGAATATTGCTTATGAAATCTAAAGTTGTGGGAAGCTAAATGACCTGCTGATCATTCTGTCAGCATCATTTATAGGATGCATGGATTTAAGTAGCTTCCTCAAATTAGGAGCTGGAATATTGCTTTTTCAGACACAAATCATACAAACACTGCATTAAGCAGGAAAATTGTGTCTTAAACTGGAGATAGGTTAGAGTTATTCTGTAGGAGCCAATGTACTCATTTCTCTAGGCACAGGTAGTCAAATGAATTGGTCCTTCCAAGGTTATCCTTATCTTCTTCCCCTTATCAAACACTGTAAAATTGTTGCATGGCATTTGTTTAGTGCTGCAAGAATGCTACTTCCTCTGGTTGAAATGTGTAATACTGTAGTTGCATAAAGATAAGAGAAAGTTACTTTAGTGTAGTGGTTAAGGTGGTGGCCTAGAAACTAGGAAATTGTAAGTTCTAGCCCTGCTATAGGTATGAAAAACCAGCTGAATGATTTGGGGCCAGTCACACTCTCTAGCCTAGCTCATCTCAAAGATTGTTATTGAAAGGACTATAGGAGGAAGAAGGAGTATTAGGTATGTTTGCAGCCTTGAGCTGTGTATGGGGGGGTGGGGGTGGGAAGACAGATAGCATTAAAAAATTTAAAAAATGAAAGCCATATAGTAAAATACACACAGATGGCACAGTGTCCTATGTGAAATGATTACATGGTACCCCATATTGATAAATAGTATCTGAAAATTATAGTATGAAGATTATCAAGCAGATTGAACTGATTCGGACTGCTGCTTTGTAATCAGATAAACTGTAATGTTTAATTCTCGTTTGTAGAAATATTGACATTCCCCCAAATAAATGGCTGCATCTTTCTTACTGAAATCCATAATCCACACTATAGACTTCAATTTTAAGCATGCCAATGCAAAAGCAAAATTCAATGGAATTTATTTTAAAATAAAATATTAGGCATTAGTCAAAACTTAGACAGAATGAAGATGTGTCAGAATGAAGATGATCAGTCGTAATCACTGTCAGCTGCTCCACCATGGTCGCTAACACCTTTCACTAATACCATGGTCACTAATATATGTAATGATTACGATTATTGCACACACCCACACCCACAAACTAAACTTCTACTATGTTGACCACATTACTTGCTCTGATAACTACATACAATTTGAGACAGATAGCTACATGGACAGATAGATAATATATAGTTGTATAGATACACAGAAGTTTTAGGCATACAAATAGACCATAGTACTGATTCTTAAATATAGACATTTTAATGGCAAAATCATTAAAAATATTCATACATTGTTAACATAATTTTCTATGTTGTATGCTTTTTCTATGTTAACCTATTATATTAGAGAGCATAACACTGGAGAATTCTTCCCTTCCTAAAATTAGGCTGATAAAATAGGAAATTCCAGGATATTAAGTCATTTAAAAGTAGTTTTAATTCTTCAATGTGTTCTTGAAAATATTTTTAGCCTGATTTATTTATTTTTAATAAATGTCTAGCAATTTTATGTCTCATCTACTAGCCAGCCTCAAGGATCTGTTGAGAAAAATTCACGTATGAAAGGTATGTAGTGGTTTTGTCGAGTGTTGGTTTGAAAAAGCAGTTATAATACTAATATATGGTAAGTATTTGTCCTGATTCAGAAAGGTGGGTTATGTGAGCTTCCAAAGGTACATTTCTAGCCAGATCAAGTATCATAAGCAAATCCTGAAGAAAACACACAAAAGGGTCACAAGTTATAAACTGCAATGCTGATGGTATCATGGCAAACAATGAAGCAGATTGTGTTTCTTGACTTTAGTTTAAAAACTATACTATTTCTCAACATTTCCACTGACCACAGAATTCAAAACATCAAACACAGATTGTGGCCCAGAACTTATTCTAATAAACTGGGAACAAGCCTCATTTAAGCCAAGATCAAATCAAAGAATGCACAGTTTTAAATTCAAAGTGGCATTTTACGGCAAATATTTTATTCTTGTATTACCACCAGATACCTAACAAATGGTTGTAATAGGGTGAAGGGGTGTGTGTGAGCTCTATGGAATGCAGGTGGGTGGGGTCACTGGGTGAGTAGGATGTTGGTGCTGCAGCATGGCAAGAGTGTAGATAGGGGGTGCTGTGGTGCAGCATGAATGTAGCTAAGGGGACACGATCATTTATTGTTTGGCCTTTGGACACTGGACAGAATGAAAAGAGATGTGGAGGAGCTGGGCTTCTCCATGGAATATTATGTGGTCTGAGTTGACTTCTCAATAGTCTTACATGGTTGATAGCTTTCCATTCTTAAACACATGGTCTTATGAAGTTGCTATGTGACACCCAAAGGTGCTTTTTCCAAAGGCAATTGGACTTATTTTCCCTTGAAAATGTTATGTTTCTCATCCAAAATGCTTCTTCAGTTCTGAAAAAGAATTGAACTGAAGAAGCTTCTTGGATGAGAAGCGAAATATCTCCAAGGAAAAACAAAGTCCAGTTGCCTTTGGAAAAAGCAAAGGCAACCAGAAACTGGATGACTGAGAATCTCCATAGACATTTGCTATGTGACAGTGTTGAGGCAATGAAGCCTAAGACACATGACACAGTTGTACGTTCTTTGTAACAGAACAAAAGTGTTGGAAGGACGATGTAAGTCCACCAGAAAAGTGGAAGTCAGCAGTACTCCTTAACAACATAACACCTGCTGATTTTCTAGATATTTCTTAGAACAAAAAACCACAACAAAAATGATCTATTTGCCAAATAGTGTTCATTGTCATAGTTTGTCTAAATCTACAAGCAGAATGATTTAGTTAAAGCGAATAGGATTCAGGGGTCAGGCCTGTAAATTTTATTGAAGGTCCCTGTATACCACCACCAACCCCCATAACTCAGACATTATTAGAATGTGTTTATAGGTGTTCTAATGTTGTTGAGGGAATGGAATAGGAATGTGTTTAAAGAATGTTACTGTTTTCTTGCTTTTTCGTGTGTGTGTGTGTGTGTGTGTGTGTGTGTGTGTGTGTTCAAGGAGATTAAGGGAACGGAGAGAAGCTTGAACCACAGAGGGGTAGTCTTCTGAATGAGGAAAAGGAAAGTCGATGAAACAAAATAGGAAATGACAGGAAAGAACATGGTGACTCATGTTTTTAACAATTTGTAATATGAGTTTGATTCTCTTTGTTTTTTTAAAAAAATATATACAATATTTCTGCTTGACCAGAGTGTCTTGGGCTGGGCAGACTAAATACCTAAATAAAGAAATAAAAATCCAAAGACAGCAAAGGCACAATGCACTACATTTTTAAAAGGTAGTTGCTATAATGTGATGAAGAAACTTATTATGAAATGTAAAATAATGTCAAACAGAGGGAAATGCAGCAGCTTCATGACTGCATAAATCAGAGAGAATACACAAGGCAATAAATTCTGTTCAGCTTCCTAGCTGTGTGGGCAAAGGGGGGATTAAACCAGGCGGGGGTTTAAATTTATAGTGCATCTTATTTATGAGTGAGGCCTCAATCACGTATCAGAGACACTAGGCCTGTAATAATGGCACAGGCAAAACAGAGTCAATTCTCAGTGGGCAGGTGCCTTTAGGACATGATGGTATTCTACGATGCAGCGAAGAATATGAAATGTCGGATAGCAAAAATCAGAACAGCTCCCCAGTTGTATAACATGTTATGCATCTCTGCTACAAGAAACCAAAAGAAACCCTTTAGATTCTTCTCTCAGTTGACCCAATTCTATATTGTCACTCTTGCCATTCTTTTTTCCTTTTGCCTTTTTCGCCTTGTTCCATATTTTAAACAACCACCTCCAATAAAAGAATACATCCTGCATTTTGAAAAGTAATTTTTGGATACTCCGAATTTCTGTAATGTTCTGTCTAATCAGCAACTCCCTGCTTTTTTCTAAGACGATAAATATTGTTTGCACAACATGCAATTGCTGCTTTGCCATCAAACCTGTCTCCCATGTAAGATTTGTGAGGCCTGAGGGTCAAACGATGTGCTGTATTAATGAGATCGCATGCACATGATCCTGTGGTTTTGTCCATTGTGTACTTTCTTCAGAAGAAAAATAAAGCAAAGACACAATTTAGATTGGGCCAACATATCGTGGAAAGGAAATTGTAAAGAAGACATAAACCCCAGCA
Source organism: Thamnophis elegans (assembly GCF_009769535.1). NCBI lineage: Eukaryota > Metazoa > Chordata > Lepidosauria > Squamata > Natricidae > Thamnophis > Thamnophis elegans. The sequence continues at coordinate 25,433,298 of NC_045544.1, forward strand.
ATAGAAGAGAATATATGCAGCTCAGGGTTGAATTGTGGAATCCTTGGTGATCTCTGAGCTTGGTTGTTTCCTTGCAAACCTTTCATTACTTCATTACCACTTGAGAATTTCTTTCAAATTTTTTTCTTTTGTTTTTATCTCAACTTTATTGATGGAGGTAGTAGAGAATACTTCTGCTGGTCTGTTTTGTTATACATTTTTGGCTGACGAATCTGGAAAAGGCTTCCTTTGGGACTTCCTTTGCCACATCTTTCCTTAGGAGGCTGCAGACATATTTTGCCTGCCCTCTAACTAAATAAATGCAAAAAACATCACATGATCCCATCCATAAGAATTTCATGGAAGCTCTCACTTTAAAGATATTTATAAAGCAAATTTTCTTCCATCCAATTAAATAGGAAAGAAAACTGCTGAAGAATTTTTCTGCACTGAAGTGGAAAGGCCCAAGATGTTTATTCTAATCATGGAAAGAAAATGTGTGTGGGCTTGAAATGCCTATTCTTTTTGTGAAAGACCTTTTGTCCTCCTTATGTTATTCTGATGCTGCTAGCGGAATTAAAATGAAATTTAAAAACTATATATATATACATATACATATACATATACATATACATATACATATACATATACATATACATATACATATACATATACATATACATATACATATACATATACATATACATATACATATACATATACATATACATATACATATATCCAATAGTTCACACTCTTCCTAACAGTGTTGGTCTAAATGATATGCGTATTCATCAAAATGATTTTCTAATTCAAATAATTGTTCAAAAACTTCCCCAATGTGATGCTGAATTGATTGTTCACTGTTTTCTGAAAGAGAAAACCATTTGACCATGTATTTTATCCAAAGGGAAAATGTAGAGGGACTAACAACATTTAGAATGGAAAGGAGTTCAGAGTAAAAGTGGAAAGAAAATAAGGAGGGATTGCTATGAATAAAGGACCTTGGTGCATAAGGCTGCCTTTTTTATGAGATTGCTTTTATATAATAATGTGTGGAGAAAAAGAACCCTGTTTATCTGTCAAACCTATGCTAGTCTCAGCATACGGTTTAGACTGAAGTTACAATGTCTTTAAGAATTCTGTATCTGGATTTTCTACCTCTCCCTGACATCCTTGTACCTTTAGTAGGTTGAGTTCAGCACATGAAGCTGGCTTAGAAACCAACTTTCGTCTTTCAGGGTCAGAAGAATCAAATGTAGATATAGACTAGGTCCCCGTACTCTTATGTTTCAAGGTTACTTTTATTGCTTTGCTGAATAGCATAGTGCTTAGAGGAAAGCAAGTGAGTGTATTTTCCTTCCTCTTTAGCTATATTTATTTTACATTGTCTGCTTCCTCTGCCTGCAGCACTGACTTGTTCTCCCAGTACTCATGAACCTATTTATTTTCCATCTACTACTTATCCCCACAAGGCATTGTTCCTGTCTATCTCAAAGGGAAGAAAGCTTAGGGCCTTCTGGATTCTTCTATCTTGACTGTTGCAGGCAGGCAAAAAATGTAAACAGATGCCAGTACTCTTGAGATTCTTACAGAAGATCTAGCACAGAGAATAGAAAATGTTCAGCAACTAAAGTTTGTCTCCCCTTCAAAATGTAATCAATTTTCAGAAGGAGAACATAAGCAAATGGAGACATGTTACATAGAAAAAGAGAGAAAGAACAAATAAGAAGAGGAACTATGTCAGAAACAGAGCTTGCTATCCATTCCTTTTTTTTTTTTTTTACAGAATTACACTTTCTAGGAATTTATGTAAAATCTTGCAGATTCGGGCAACTAGATTGCTTGGTTTTGCATATTACTCAAGAAAGACATCATGATTAAGGCGTTCTAATGAATTAACAAAAATAAAAATAAAATGTTAATGTTCTTTGCTGATACTCAGATTCACAGAAACTTTTACATAAGACACATACATTCTGCAACATTATTTTTTGGTTTTAACTATTTGTAAGTTCATATGTCATCTCTCATTCACTTTTGAATGGCCCTGAGTGCATATTGTCGCTCTTTTTCTCTATAAAGCATGCATTTAAGGATTTTAAAGGCTACCCTATAACATATGTGCAGTCTCTAAAAATCCCTGGGTAAAATTTCCAAACTGCAAAGTCTATTTGCTTTTCTGATGAAACAGCAGCATTTTCTCTTGCTATTAGAGGTACTTATGATGGATTCTGATGGGATAGATTGATAGATCCTGTAATATATATTTTTACACCATAATGAGTATCTTCAAGTTGTAGCCACTGAAGTTATTTCAATATAGGGTGGATCCTGAACTTCAAGAAAGCACCACTGAGTATCCATGCTGCTACATTCAGACCCAGCTCTGAAATATGGATTTTCTTCAAAAACACATAGCATAAACATTGCTAGTTAATATATCACCAACATCAAATCTTTCTATTCCATGTAAGGGATGCGCCTTCTATAAGCTGAAGCTAATAAAACACTCTTGTTGCCAATTATGTTATATAACTGGAGTGACAGGACTCCAGGCAATAACTTGATTCCTAACCAGGAATTCAACAGTAACTCAATCACCGAATCCTAAGGTCCAGCCCCCAGAATCATGTCACTCTTCATAATCAAGCCTTAGAATCTCACCAAATTGTGTGCAAGTACCCCTTTTATCTCTTCTTTATTGTTAAACCACCTCTCATATTTCTTTGAAAGAAGAGCACTTGCAGGATGCAAATCATAGCTGATTTACAATCTCCAAGGAAAATTTACTTCTATGATCCAAATCATGCATAAAATAGACAAATATATACCTCCCGTTTCCTTGATAATTGCCCTTTCTATGTTCCTTCCCAAATAACCTGCTGATTAATATAGAATGGATTTTTTTCCCCTTTTACTAGGACAGCTCATGGTACGGAAATGCAGGTAGTGATCAGCTAGTAGATGTTTAACAACTGGCTCTGCCAGCTCTATTGCTGCCCTTCTGCCATGCAACACACTGCAAAAGAGCTGATTGGCACTAGATGTCAAGGCCCACCTATGCATTCATCTGCTTGTAACATTCCAGATAATTTAACAATCAGTTCTCATGAGCGAGTGCAAGCTGATTCTAGCACACCACTGGAAGCAGGTTGAGTCTGAGTGTATAGTTGTTTTTTTCCCACTGGACCACATCCTTCAAGGAGTGCCCATGATCACTTTGATCTTTCTAGACCTAAGAGCTAGAAAAAACTGGGTATAGTACAGCTTCAATTCTCCCATGTGGTTTCTAATGAGATATTTTCAGGGTTAGAACTGAATCACCTTGTAACTGATATGGAAGAATCACCTCCTCTCTTATTATTAGCTAAGCAGTGCACTCTACTGCAGTTATAAAAGCTAGTCTACATTTCACCCATTGGGTTGCAGTGAATGGATAGTTTCAGGCTGTCCTACAGCTTTATTAAAAGTACAGAAGCTTTCTGTTCTGCTTTAAAAAAAAAAACAACCCACACATCCCAGGGAGGAGGAAGGCACGTGGGAGCTTTCAAGAGCTATTTTGTGCTGCCTTTTCCTCTTTCCAAACAAGTGTGGCAGTTCCTGTGATTCCAAGGTTGACAGGAGCACATCACTCTGGTGTTCGGAGGGATGTAGTGACTGCCCATCAAATATCAGATCAAGTTGAAAGTCCCAAGGGCAAGTGCTGCTGTCAATTTACACAGGTGAATGTGTAACTGAGAGAAGAGTTTGGCCCTTAGGCTTGATCTTCAAATACCTTAGTTAGAAGGGGGAGGGGCTCCTCAAATGTTAGCTTAGGACATAGAGCAAGGACATTTCTTGATATATTTGATATACAGCCACTACCAACAAAGATCAGTTATTTCTTAGACTGTTGTCTTGCACTCAGTTGCATATGCATGAATGCCATTACACTAATTGGACATTATCACAGATAAGCAAGGAAAATTTCAAGGTTTAAGCCAGTATAAGCCTGCTATCCCATGTGGCCTGCTTTTTTTTGTGAGCTTCATTGGAATTATCAGCATAAAAATCGTTAAGGGTTCAAGACCGCAGTCGGAAATTATATTGAAGATATTAACAATTGACATTTTAGAATACTTTTAATTACAGTGACATTTATGCAGTCATTCACATAGTGGGATACTTCCTATTTGGAAGTAGAAACTCAACCAGACCATATATTTCCAGCATACATACCATATAATTGTAATTCATTCATTGATGAATACTGGAAAAATAAATGTTAAATATTTAAAGATGCAGTACTTTTGATATTTTACAGAACCACTTAACAGATAAGAAATCATTCCTTTCCCCTTTCTTTTCTCAATATTTAGCAATATTTTCTGAAATAAAAATAAAATTATGCTGATATTAAACAATACTGAAGGAATATTGGGGAGGAGGAAGACTTGAAAATACCTTTCCCTCCAAATTCTCCTGTTCCAGGAGCTAATCCTACAATAACCTCTGAAGCCTGACGAGTTTATTTCTGCTTATTCCTCTGTCCCTATTTTTATCAAATTAGCATCTTAAATCTATGTAGACTTCAACTGAATTCCCAACCCATTGTAGATAATGAGAAGCACCGCTCTACCCCTTGGTAATATCATGGTTCCAATCCCTATACACATTAGTGGAATGAAAACTTGAAAAAACAAATGAGGCCTCCTTCTCAGGAATAAACCCAGTAATCATGAGTGGACAAATGCTTTTATGAACCTTAAACAGGTTTTGCTTGTTTCTTTAGCCACCATTCTAGCTTATTCTACTTCAGTGCTTATATCTTGGCTCCTGTCACAGATCTCTCAAGTTCTTTGCCAAAATCCATGTTCTGTTCTTCTGGCTTCTCTGCAAATTTTTCTAGGAAAAGAATATTGCCAAAGCTCCTGATTATTGGCTTGAATTTTTTGCTATGATTTTCCAATTACACCATAAGTTAATCGTGCCTTGAATAGAAGGCATCCATTTCAGAATATTTAAGTCAATATTATTTTTTTAGAATTTTTTTTCAAACCAATAGATCTGGAAGCATTTAAAAAGTCTGCATAGTAACAGAACTGGAAATATGCACACTTTACTCAATAAAATGAAACAAAAATACATAAATCAATATTGAAAAAGCAATGGAAAATTTTAGGGTTATTAGGGTTTCAGAAGTCTGTGATTATATGTATGTATGTATGTATGTATGTATGTATGTGTGTGTGTGTACATACATACATACATACATACATACATACATATATATATATATATATATATATATATATATATATGATTTTTTACAACCCCTGGTAAGCCCCAATTATGGGAGGAAGCTAACTGCTTCCATAATCTGTCCTTCGGCTCGTCACAAGAGTCCATCACGACAGAAACCCAATATTTTTACTGTTGCCTATATATATATATACATACATACATACATACATACATACACACATACACATACACATACACATACACATACACATACACATACACATACACATACACATACACATACACATACACATACACATATATATATACACACACACACACCCCAAAGATTATATATTACCAAAGAAGACAGTGATGAACTTTGGTAAAAAGTGACGGAAACCACTTCCCCTTGCTATAGTACACATTTTAGATTGTCATTGTTACTGTGAAAGGAAGAGGCATGGTGATATTAAAATAACATTATGTACATCATGATATCAGTGTGAAAATTGCATAATGATAATTAAAGCAACAATAATACACACTTGACATGGTTGTTCCACTTGAATGTTTAGATGGGGATTTAATTATTTATTTCATATGGCCCAACAGAACACACCATTAACCACTGTTTTTATTTTCAGTACTCATGCTCCCTCTTCTTGCTTGGAGATCCTTGTGAGGGCCAATAGCCAGAATATGTAAACTATTTAGCTGTGGCAAAGTCACATTGCCTGGAGTGCATTACGAGGAGCCTAGTCTACATTGGATCTCTTCAGAAGAGGATAAGAGCTCTGAAAGAGTTTCAACCATACTGGACAAGTCTCATCAGAGTAGCCAAATGAAGAATACCTCTTCCATAAAAAATTATGGGGATATGTATTTTATAGAAACTAAATCTAGATTAGTTGTTTTCAACAAGGTCTGCAGAAGATGTTGGCGTTCCTAGATATCTGGTGACAAATAGGCTACAAAACTCGAAACTTTATGCTTTAGCTGTAGGACTATCTAAAGAAAAAGTTGTTTACCCAACACAAATATATGAAGACTAAAAACAAATGCAAAGAAACACAGGGCAAAGAAATCAAATCCTTTTAAGAAGTAGGTAATACCAGAGAGACAAACCAAGAGGAGTTGGCAGTAGAGTAAGTCAACAAAATTGAATCATTTTCATTCCCAAACGAGGCACCTTAACCTCTAACTTCTCCTCAGAAAAAATGAAGCCTTCTAACTGAAAACAACAAGATGAATTGAGACAATGAATACTAGTATCTGGAACAGCACAAAAGCAACAGAATAAAGTTGCCTGCATTGTAGCTTGTTCCAAAGAAACAGCTAGCACAAATATTAAAAGATACTAAAACTGTAATATCAAATATAAGCACCAGATCACCTCAAGAAGCTAACCAACTAATGTACAGCACTGCTGCAGTTAAAACTAAATATCTTGGAGGGAGGGAGGGAGGGAGAAAGGAAGGAAGGAAGGAAGGAAGGAAGGAAGGAAGGAAGGAAGGAAGGAAGGAAGGAAGGAAGGAAGGAAGGGAGAAATTTTCAATGTTCCTTGCTAGGTTCCCACAAGAAAAATCAACACTGAAGTCAGCAACATTTTGCAAATTGATCCTGCTCCCACTGCTTTTTTTGCCTGCCTGAAGTGATCCTATTTATTTGTTTAGGTAAGGAAATATCCCTGAAACAATGACTCAATGGGACATGGGTTGTCTCTATCTTTATAATGATGGTATTATAGTAGTTGTATAGAATTCAAGGCATCGAATTGCACCTGCCTTCCTGTGCATAGATATTACTTCTACTGTACTGTTTTATACTTCTTTCAGCAAACCAAATCAGCCTAGAAAAGTACATATACTGCATACCTCCCAATAAATATTATGTATGGGAAGGATAGCCCAATGCAGCTTCATCTGCACAATTCATCTGCACAATTTACAAGAACAGTAGATATTTAAAAAGGGCTAAGAATTTATTGACATAGAATCTAACAGTGTATACAGTCTGATAAAAATTCCTATTAACTAATTGTCATGGCTTAGTCAGTGGGCTCAATTGCTGTATTGTGTTGGGAATGTTATTTTCAATTGGTTTCTTTAAGAAATGAACAATGAAAGGACCTTTTCTCTGTCCAAGAAAGACCAAAGCAAACTTCTAGAACCATGATCATCATTGTTTCAATGATAGCCCTTATTCAGGCCATAGTCATCCTTCAAGTAGTGCAATTAATAATAACTGTGAAAGAAATATTCAGTTTATTCAGCTTCAGTTTAATATTTAATAAATAATATTTATTATTTATTGATTAACAATATCAAACAAAAGGGAAAGATTATGATTTTGAGGAAGGAATTTGTGAATTGTTAAGGGCGGGTTTCAGAAAAAAAGACAACGGACCTAAGAAAAAGAATGGCATGAGAAAGAAACTCAAAATGATGCTGCCTTGATAATGTTTGATGTAAGAAATGGGATTTCCGTTCCTTGACAGTACTTAACTCCAAGTGTTGTCAATAATATATACAGAAATATTTGGATGTTTTTGAAATATTAAATTATATTTCTGTCCAATAAGTTATGAGTGGATGACTCAAAAAAGAAAGAAGTGTGTTTGCTCTCCAGAATGAAGTGGCATTCAGAATAGGATTGCATGGCACTGTCAGTTTTAGTTTTTCGAAAATGTTGAGATGACTGGAAGAAGATGAGACTGATCATTAGGAAATAGAGCAACTCTTCTCGTTGTCCCCCTCCCCTAGCAATGAGGTTTCCCTTTCTTCCATCTCCATTACATTTATCAAGTTAATTATGCCAAATCATGGCTACTGCCACAATAATTCCATCACTATGGGGAAAATTTATTCCCATTATTAAAGATGGAATGATCAGCTTTTGCAGCCTAATATGTGAATTATGCCCAGGATGGGAAATTGAAAGAGGATGGAATGCTGTGTAAGAAAAATAAAAGAATAAAATGAAGCAGAAACAAATCTTTTACATTTGTTACAGTATATAATATGTATGGTCAAGATCAGAGCTTGTGTCTTCCCTCATTATAGGTGTCAGTTGCAACAGTGAGTCATAAAATATTTTTTTCTTTTTTCTTACTGTTTTATGATAGATATACAACTATAAAGAATGACACACTTGGGGAGTTGTTTAAGTTACAAGGTTAATACTTAAATTTTATGGGAAAATCATGATCCTATTCATCCCAAATTAGATGACAGTAATGTACAATAGATCCTACAATATTGAAATCCACTCAGTGTTCAAGCATCGGGAAAAGCAAAATTAAATAAGCAAATAACTTTGTTCCTCAGCCTTGAATTGCGAGAGGAACCACAGGTTCTTTTAGAGATGTGATGGGTTTTTTAAATTTTCTGTTCGTAAGCTGGATTTTTAGAAAGATGAATGAAAAATATTCTTTGTGGTCAAGGCTTAATGATTTGTTTAAAACTGGGGCTAATTTCTTGTGAGCAGCATGGTATGGTTTTGATGGTTTTTTTTAAATTTCCAGTTTGCATTTGTCAGGTTATTTTATTTTGTTGTATGTGATAGAAAAAATATTAATAAAACTACTGAAAACTGTACAATGCTGGACTTCTCCCACTTTTTCCAACTGGTGGTCCCCAGTTTTTTTTTTAATTTCCATTTATCCCCAGATCTCATAATCCTAATTTTCCAAGGAAGATACCCACTGATTTTCATAATAGGAGGTGTAGAAGAGCTTGCAGACTGGTAAAGAATTACACTTTTATGAGATATGTGATTCCATTCCATTTTAATAAAAGTGATTCCATTATTCTATACGAGGAACATGTATGATTTACAGCTTTTTTCCTTTAATTGAAAGTTTTTACCAGAAAGCAAACTTTGTTTTCCCCAGAGGATGTTTTTGCAGTGCTCAAAAATAAGGGAGAGTGGCAAAAAATTTATTTGCTAAAGTTTAGCCATAAGTGGTTATATTAAGTTGTATAGTTATAGCATATGTTCTTCGATGGATTTTACATTAACTTTATCTTGCACTCCTCAAAAAAATCTGATAGTTGATGTAGATTTTACTGTTGCTTTTAGTCACACTTTGCATTATCATTTCTGAAAAGTATTCCACCCACCCATCCTCAACGCACTCCTGCCACTTATCAGTGGCTCAGTGCTCAGGTATGTGAAAATTTTGGCCAGAGATTAAACATTTAAGCAGTTATCCATACTGATAATCCAAGGGAAGAGAGTTGAGTTTCCATAGAGTGAAAGTACCAAGCACCTGTGAAATAAATGCTACTTTTCACTACCTTCACAGTGTTAAAATTAACAATAATTTATTCAATAATTAGAAGAGCATTGCTTATTTATTCATTTATTTATATGATTTATTTATCACATTCCTACAACACCCATCTCACCTGTGTGAATCTGGGGTTTACAAATAAATATTAAGGGGCATGATAAAGAAAACCACAGGACTTCTTATGTGCAAATAATCAGAAGAACATTATTAATGGACAAAACATTTAGCCTAATGTATTTTTGATCTATGTTTTTTCCAACTGAATTTATAGCTAAACCAAATTTGGTAAATCGGAAATGGATTAGCCCCCAATCTGTATAAAATTGTGGTAAAGAACTTATGATCCGTGAATGTGTATGTGTTTTTAAAAAAGAACTAGACTTACTTTGATTATTTGATAAAATATTCAAAATCTTCTCTAGAAGACAATAACAGAAGGCAGAAATCTCTTTCTTGCCATCTAGTGGAACCACTTGGGGAGGCCAATTTTTCCCAGACCCAAGCATGGAGACAGCTTCATCCAAAGTATCGTTAAGTATTTAAAATGTCAGATAGATTTTTTTAAAAAATCAGTGAGGTAAAAATAATTAGTTCCAATATAATCTCCAAAGTTGTTTCAATGGTTAGTTTAGATTTTTTATCATCTGCATCCCTGACATGACTTTTTTTTCTTCAATGAACCAACAAATAAAAAAGGCTGCCAGGTTAAATATCTGATTGGTGGGAATTTAGATGTATTAGGTAGAAGCAGGAAATAACAACTAGTTGGATTGTTCCGACTTTAAATCTTTTATATTCCAACTAAGTAGGTATACTATGGCCAATAATTTTTGACTCATGACTCCATTGCTATTAATTTTAATTTGAATACAAATGGGAAGTGATATCCTTCCTGTGTTGGAAGTAAGATATTTTTCTGTCTCTTGGTAAAGACAAGCTAATTGAAAATGGCCTTGGAATATCATTTTCGTAGATTTTCACAGGGGTAGGTATTCTGGTCTTGTTGTATTCAGGTCTTTTCCCATGTAAGATTGAGATTGTCTTGGCAACGTTTCGGCGAGGTCTCACTTGCCATCTTCAGGCTGGGTTTTGGGCTTAAAGCGTGGTCGGAGCTGCCGTCTTTCTATAGATCTTGTGTGTGTGTGTGTGTGTGTGTGTGTGTGTGTGTGTGGAGTGCTGCCTTTGTTTCATTTACATACATACATACATACATACATACATACATACACATATACACATACACATACACACACACACACACACACACACACACACACAATGTCAGGCCTGCAATTATATTTCTTTTAGAATTTTGGCCTGCCAAACTTTCTCTTATTTCATTATGCTGTTTCATTAGTATAGTTGATGGGAGGAGGGAATAGACAGGAGTGAGATTGTGGAATGTATTGTTTTCATTCTTTACTAGAAGCCAAGGTTATCCTTTGTCTCCACACCAGTACACCTGACCGGAAGAAGCTGGGTGTGGATGCCAGCGTGGAAGAAGAAGATTGGACCATGTGATGGATTGTGGGTGTGGGGACAAGATCATGAACTTTTAACTGGGTGGAATTCTGATGTCATTTCCAGTATTGGGATTAACACAGATGTGCTAAGATGTCTGCTTTATTAAATTAGAACTTTAAGGATAGTTTTGCCTTTGATTCTGATTTAATTCTACATGATACTTGGAACGCTGACATATATATCTTCAGGCTGATGTTTTCGGCTTTGTGCTTGTGCAAGTAAAGTGTAGCTGCCTTCTCTATATAAATCTTGGTGGGGGGCGTGTGGAGTGCTGACTTTGTTGCTGTAAGTGGGCTGATTGGCTGTGTAGTTGCATCCTGATTGGTAGATGGAATTGATGTTTGTAGATTGATTGGCTGTTTCGTATCATTCTGTGTGGCTAAGGTGCTGGCTGTGTGTCTGTTGTTCTTTTGTGTCCTAACGAACTGGGTGGTGGGTGGGGCTTGTTTGTTGACTAGGGCTGGTTTCCAGATTTCTGGTAGGTGGGAGGTATTGTCACATTTATTCATGTTGTGGGGGTGTTTCTCTATTTCGATGGCTTCCATAATTATTCTCTTGTTGAAGTGTTCCGTTTTGGAGATTAATTTGGTTCCTTCAAAATCAATTTCATGTCCTGTTGCTTTAAGGTGCTGGAAGTTTTTTCTTCTTTTCTGACTGCATTCTTGTGTTCTGCGATGCATGCATTTATTCTCCTATTAGTTTGTCCAATGTGTGTGGCAGGGCACATTTTGCATGGTATTTCACAGACTCCTTGGTTTTCTAGCTGGATCTTGTCATTGGGATTTCTTAAGATGTTGGCTATTTTTTGGTCAGTGCTGAAGGTTGTCTTGATATTGTGCTTGTGGAGAATTTTGCTGATTTTATCCGTGGTGCTTTTGATGTAAGGGAGGATGGCGATGCCATTGTCCTGTTCTGTGTCTCGATTCTTGGGGGGGTGTCTCCTTTTGGATTATAACCATGCTTCACTCGTACAAGCATGAAACAAAAACACCAGTTTGAAAATGTCGACAGGGACCTCGCCGAAACGTTGCCATGAAAATCTACAATATATATATGTATGCATGTATGCATGTATGCATGTATGCATGTATGTATGTATGTATGTGTGTATATATATATATATATATATATATATATATATATATATATGTGTGTGTGTGTGTGTGTGTGTGTGTGTGTGTGTGTGTGTGTGTGTGTTTGTGTGTGTGTGTGTGTGTGTGTGTGTAGTGTTGTATTTGTGCTGATAATATATATAAATATTATCAATCATGCTATAAACTTTGGTTTATTTGTTTGTCTTTTAAAATTACAACTATTTTGAATATTTTTATATTGCATTTGAAGAAAAGGGTATTTTGATGTTTTGGCACATAGTGTGTGTGTGTGTGTGTGTGTGTGTGTGTGTGTAAGCCAAAGTTTATAGCATGATTGAAGGACAGGTATGAAAAACAATGAATATGGTCACTTTGACTGTAAACATTGATTCATAGTTACATAACTATTCATGACAATTTTATTAATTGCTTATTACCAATGGTTTTCTCTTTTATTAGAGAGCAAGTGACTTCCTTCCCTTATAGTGTTGTATATTTTTTCTGGGTGATAGAGATTAATGCATAAAGCTTTGCAGGAAACTGCCTCATTGATTTTGTTGCCTTTATATTTGTCTTCCTTAGGTGACTTCCAGGAGCATAGATGGAGGGTGCATAATGTATTTCCCCAGAACGGCCAATACTGACTTCTGGTTTTATTTTCGACACCAAGTAATTAATTACTTATTTCATGGTGTTATTGGACTATTGTATACCACCCTGAATCATTTTTTGTGTGGTAGTTGGCTATACAGATTTGATAAATAAATTAAAAAATGATGGTTAAATGATTACCTATATTTAGCTGAACATACACAGTTATGGTTGTTAAAATAAATACATATATACATTTTACACATTTCTTAGGAGGTTCATAAGTGCACCAGCGTGCCTACCATTCCTGTCCTACTATTTCATTTATATGTACTCTTTTATGTGTTTATGGCTATGTTTTGCTTATTTATATTCATTTTTGTGCCATTTTTTCATGTGTTTTCATACTTGTTTCCTTGTACTTATTGACAAATAAATAAATAATAAATAAATAAATAAATAAATAAATAAATAAATAAATGAAAGACAAAGATTGTAATTGTAGATAAAAGTGTGGAAAAACATTGTTATCTCCAAACGTTGTAAGGTTCTCTGGGGACCAAGCATGGCTTATATTTGCATGGATAAGAGCTGGAACTGATTTAAGGACAGCTGTTTATTATATATTTTAAGGAGTATCTTATCTTTATTTCTTTTAGTACCCATACTTCTAGCATTAATTAGAAATTAATAATGTACTTGCTTAAAAGCTATACATTCTTTAAAAAGAAAGCCATGTTAATACTTTTCCATGGAGAAAGAACACAGCATGTGCCAAGAGCTTGCAACTGACTCAGATATCCATTCTTTGTGGTATAAAGTTTCAAGCAATTAAACCGATGGAAGCATCTCCTTGTTTGCTTTCAATCAAATAGTAACTGAGCTACATCATTGAATCTAAACCTAAATTCTGCACAAGTAATTAATATTCAGCAGAAAACAGGGAGAAAATGCCCTTCTGAGAAACGAAAAGCTTGACGTGAAATGTCATATACTAGGATAGTTCTGATGGCTGAAAGTGTTCATTGCCTAACTTCCCCAAATGTATGGGGAAACTGAGATGAATGACATAGCAAAGTGTGCCTAGCCTTGAGTTTTCTTATTTGACTTATCTAATAGAGAGCACAAGACAATGAATGGAGCAAATTGGTTCTCTCTTCCGTACTCCAGGAGAGGAAGAAGTCACCCAGAAGCAGGTTTGGAGTTTAAAGGATGAATTTAGGGCAACAAAATGGTTTTATGAAAGAAGCATTGACCAGCAGTTGCTGTGGTAGGAATGCAGCAGAAGAAAAGTCATTGCCAAAGTTTGTTGTTTGACTTCTGTGCTAAATAAGTAGTGTGGAGAAAGAAAGAGAGGGAAGGAAGGAAGGAAGGAAGGAAAAAGAAAGAAAGAAAGAAAGAAAGAAAGAAAGAAAGAAAGAAAGAAAGAAAGAAAACCCTATGAGAATCAAGGCTAGGAATTGTCCTTGAGTTATGAATGGCGTTATTTTTCAGAGGAGAGTTGGGCAGAGGAAAATTCTAGGGAATAGAAAGAAATTATTTCAGAGTTTTCTACCAGACCTTTAATATCTGGCAAATCCCAACCATCTCTGGGATATCTTCAAAATGTACTCATATTGTTCATCCAAATGTACCATTACAGATGTATTATTGTAGGGTTAGGGTTGAAAAGAAACATGGACATATTTCTTGACTTATGACCACAATTGGGACTAGAACTTCTGCTGTTAAGCAATGTGGTTGTTCAGTGAGTTGTGTCCAATTTTATGACTTTTTTTTTGCTGGAGTGGTTCAGTGAATCACCATGATGAAATATCATTCTGCGCAATCCTGAAGTTCCCGACCTTTCCCTGTAGTTACTATGTGTAACAATGACAAGAATAACAATAACAGCAAAAGAATATGCATTTTAACTGTACCCATACAAGTAATGTTGGTCTAGTTTGATCTTAAGTGAGTAGAAGAATAAAAGTTTAAAAGTGACAAGATAATGAGGGAAATCAGATAACATTGGCCAATTATAGTAACCTCTCCCTGGTTTTCTGTGAAGTATTTAATGTTGAGATCCAATAAATGAAACTAATAAAATAACTAACTAAAGTGAATATTTACATTCCAAATCTTACAAAAACCTGGGTGGCATAAAGGAGTTAACTTACCAATTTGTTCTGTAATTTGTTCACTCCATATTTCTTTTTTGTATGCTTTTATATATGCAATAAAAATAAGCAAGGATAGTCAAGAAAATATAAACATAACTATAATATCTGATTACACATTATTTTAATTTAGTTTATTATTTTACTTATCTCTCTGAGTAGTTAGCCATTATGGATGAAGAAATTATTATTTTTATTTTTAAAAAAATGCACAAATTAGAATGCAGTTCTCTCACAAAATTCACATTTCTCCAAATTTTGCATATTAAGTTCTACATTAAAAATAGCATCCAGTATGTTTGTAAACATAATTTACAATATTTTTTGTATTATTTTGTATTATATTAAGAAAAAATATACTCACAAAAACTACATCACACATGGTTCCAGGCAAAAAATATGGATCTTTGTAGAAATGTATAAAAAGATACTGATCTGAAATAAATAGAAGAATCACATGGAATAACAAAGGAGAAACTGGAAGAATTGATAGTCTTCCAAGTATATATAAGCATATCTATGTATTTGTTTTCGTAGATTTTCATGGGTATAGGTATGCTGGTCTTGTTGTATTTGGGTCTTCTACAATCTTACATAGGAAAAGACCCAAATACAACAAGTCCAGCATATCTGTGTGTGTGTGTGTGTGTGTGTGTGTGTGTGTGTGTGTGTGTGTGTGTGTGTACTTGCTTCTTTGCTCAGTTTTGTTATAACTCTTGCACAAGTGTTTTTTAAAAAGCTATTTGCTGGATTTCATCCGCACACAAAACCACAGACCCAAATTAGAGATACATTCCATTCCTCTTGTTCCTTCTGATTCTGTCTTGTATTTGATTCACAGGAAAGAAAATCAGGTGTTTCATCACAATAAGTGGAAGTCTTATCATGTACAGGGTCGGCTGGCCTAAGGTTATACAATGAAGAAACTTTGACTTTGGCCTCCCTCCCCTCCCTCCCTTAAAGGTTTATATTTTAAGGGAAAGTCACTGATCAGTCCCAAAGGAAGTGTTTAACTTGGGGATAGTGTATAAGTCAGAATGCAAGAGAGCTGATGGGGTAGTTTTAAAAAATGTCCTGACACAGTCAAGGTGATGGCCATTTTTAGCTGCCCTGCTATCCATCACCTCTTTCAGCCAAGCATACTCCATCATATGCAACAGCCTCATGAATTTATGCATCAAGCTGTGCAGCCAGTCGTGCCGAGGGCTCTGGTGACAAGTGAAATTGCTGTGCGCCTCATTTAGCTGTTTATTGCGCCTGAGTACGTGTTGCAGCTGTCATCCTACGATGGGATGATAGTGCTCGTTAATAGGCAAGACAGACAAATAATGATGGAGACTCCAGCAAAAGATGCTCATCTGCCAATCGGCTCTCAGCAGTATCATAAGCAGCCACAAAGTTTCTGATCAAAAATAAGGCCAGGAGAAAATACTGAGACCAGCAGATATTTCTTTCTCTCTCTCATTCTCCCTCCCATTCTCTCTCTCTCTCTCTCTCTCTCTCTCTCTCTCTCTCTCTCTCTCTCTCTCTCTCTCTCTCACACACACACACACACACACACACACACACACACACAGCAAACTTTTGAGAAAATGAAGGAATCCAGCACTTCACATTAAGCTCACCTCCTGGTGTTAGGACTTACTTCACTTTGTTAACAACAGAAATAAAAAATGGGTGGGGTGGGGAAATGGACCCAACAGGGTGAAATCTGTACCCCAACTCCTGCTGCTGTAAAAGAAATATTGCTGATCTGTGTGGAAATTCATAATTTGGCTGCCTTTTTCAGAGCAGAGTCTGACTCACTTTTCATCTGGAGGGAAAGTATTTGCAGACTCAACAAAGTCATTTTAATTTTTTTTACAAGTGCTTGACATTACCTATAGATTTTGCTATTGAATTATCTGTAACTTTCAGGGAGTTTTCTACACTCTCCTTGGCAGAGTGGGCATTTGTTTTGGTTGTGTTGCTCTGTATCAGAGAATGAAATGCTATATTTCTTGGGGGTCAGTTTGCATGTGCAGTAGGAGTCTTTGTTCTTTCCCCCCTATTCACCCATCAACACATGCATGCAACTGTTTTTAGAGAATGAAGGGAAGGGGTTTATAAGAGATTTTGAGAAACCAGGAATACTTTAGAAGAATAAGGTCTTGTGGCCCTCCTATTGGGCAGCTTTTATTCCTGCAGTGTATCATTGGACTAATTATAACTATGCTAAGAAAAGCAGCATGTTTGTGTTATGTCGATATTTTGGCTTTTGTTTCCATGGGATATTTTCATTTTCATATATTTAAAAAAATAATTAAAGGAAGAAAATTCTAACCGGTATAATCACAAAGCTTGGTAGAAGAATACAACACAACCATTACTGAGTTAAGCTGGGAACATTCTGTGTGTGTGTGTGTGTGTGTGTGTGTGTGTGTATGTGTGCGCACGCGCGCTTATCGGATTTCCCTCCCCCCCAATTCTTGAATTCCATGCAAATTCTGCAAATGCACATTTGAAATGTTCTCTTTTGCAGAGGGAATCCCTCTGGGTCAGGCTTTCCTCTGAATCTGTTTTCAAAAGTTGTTCCCAACATCAACATGCTCTCATTTGCAAAGGTAGAGCTGCTTTGTAGACAGCAATACCCATTTTCTAATTTACTTATGGGGGAAATCAATTTGCTTTACTAATTAAACCCACTAATTAAAGTGGAAGGTAAAGAGTTAATGTGCTTGATGCAATTATAGGATGTCCCCAAGTTGGAAAAAAAAACTTTATGTAAACAATGTTTGAACATTCTCAGACAAGGCATTCGATCCAAACCAAGCTAGTTGTGTTTAAAGCTCAGTGAAATTAATTGAACTAGAGGTAAACCTGGCTTAAGGATTTCATTGCTCATCAGTTCTAGTTAGTCTGATAAAATAACAAGGCAAAATTGAGACCAATTTTGTTTTTCCAGTTATAATATATTTGTTATGAATTGTCAATCCCAGAGAGGCCCAGCTGACCCAAAGGAGAATGCCATACTGGAATGCCATACTGGGAAGGAGAGATTTTTATTCACTCTGGGATTCTAGTCTCACTTTCTTTGAAGAATGTTGGCTGTGTCAGCCTTGCTGCATCCATACTTTACATTTCTGTGCTGCTTATGTTTCATATTTAGATGGAATAGAGATTTGATATTGGTGAGGGTCTTTTTTTGTCTATGCCTGTGATATACTGCCACGGAGTTTTACTAAAGAGCTAAAATCTGAATACTGAAGTCTGAAATCCTTTATCTAAAAATAAACAAAATAGATAAATACATGACAGCTTCAGCTTCAGTGCTATTCCCCTCTGTGCTCTCCTTATGTGCACATAATCCACTTTTCTAAACAAAAGCGATGGAAAAAATGGCACCACAGCTGTCCCCTACTCAGAAAGACTACTTCCCTTCATCCTTTCCATGGGTACTTTTGTCTTCCGACTGGAACTTCTGTGCCTATCTGACAAAGGCTGAAGCCTGATAGAAGCCTGCTTTGAAAGCCTAGGCTTACGAAACCTAAATGCTGCCAGATGCCTTTTTTGTGCAATGGAGATCACCTCCCCGAATTGATGTGTGTTTTGTTTAGCCGGTGACACAGAAAGGCAATTAATTTCCTTGTTGGCTGGAGAAGGATGTGGTTACATTGTAAGGGTAGTGGCTAGATTAAAGAGAAAATAAACTTTGGGGGAATGCTGTTATTGCTGCTCGTCCAGCATCTGAAGTGCTCTACACTTTGCAATATTGTATTTCCCTTCCTTAGCTCACAACTGTGCTATGATATAGACAAGGTTAAGTTTTTTAAAAAATATATATTTTTTTTGCTCTTGAAAATGGGGAGAATAAAGTTGAGAAATTGTGGCATAAGGCTTTTGTTGTAGCTAGAAGGAGAACCATTGATCACAAGGATAATAAATCTGTTATACCGATTTCTTTATAGGCGGAAAGCTGGTTTGCATATGAACACACCACACTACTATTGTTACCTGGGAGTAAGTGCTCTGAAGAATATAACATTTACTTTTATATAAACATACATAATATGAAGCTGTATCGCATTTGGGAGAATAAGCAGTTATTTGTTTATTTTTACTTGCTTGCCTGTTTGCATAATGTATAACCTTCCTCATTCCAGAATCTTGGTCTTATCATGATAGACCTAACCTAAAATAAGCACCTGATGTAAACAGAAGACTGATTTTTATTTTTTCTATATAAAATGAACAAAAGGAGATTCTCATAATCCAAAGCTTCACATGCACCAGCCTCAGTAAGGAATAACTGCCTAGCCATGATATTTATATTGTATGGTGGTGCTCCTATATTACAGGGAAATGTTGGCCAGGCAAAACAATGCAAATTTAAGGGATTTTCCCCCACCCTCCACATCTTTGAAAAAAATCTGGAGAAATCCTCTTCCTTTTGGAAACCTAGAGTTGCTGATCCTTTGGAATGTTTTTCTAGTAGCATTCAGATCAAAGACTGAACTAGAATGTAAAAATTAAGTTCCAACTGATGGTCTGTCACTCTCATTGCTTTTCCTTTTGTTGAGACTACTGAATATTCCTCTGGAATTTTTATTTAAGTTGGCAGCTCTCAAAAGTAACCTTTACTCTTCCCAGCTCTCAACTAAACTCTGCTATTCCATCTTTCAAGCATTGTTCAGAAATAACTGTGGTTGCCAAGAACTGGATGGAGAGGTGATATCCTTGTTGGTCTGCTGGATCTCTGAAAAGCCTTTTAAAGCATTATTCTTTCTCCTTTTGAGTTGTTTGGCTGATACCATAGCAACAGAACTTAGACTTATATACCACTTTACAGTGCTTTACAGCCCTCTCTAAGTGGTTTACAGAGCCAGCATATTTCTCCCAACAATCTGGGTCCTTGTTTTACCCACCTTGGAAGGATGGAAAGCTGAGTCAACCTTGAGACTGGTGAGATCTGCCAAACTGTTGGCAGCTGGTGATCAGCAGAAGTAGCCTGCAGTACTGCACTCTAACCACTGCACCATCACGGCTCTTGAGAGCTACCATTTTAATTTAGTTATGATCCTAATTAAGTGAGCTTCCCCAGGTACTGAGCCTGTGAGATTACTTCTTAGCTTTTTTTGTGGTTTCAGGGTCTGACCCTTAACGGGCAAAGAGGATGCAGAAGTTCTAAATTATTGAATGAATGCACGTGGTGCTGGATGTTAGTGAACAAAATGACACCAGTTCTAACTAAGCAGTGGAAATGTGGCATGTTCTGGGTGGCATTCTCCATAAAGGATGAAGGATTCACAATAGACTTACTCTTGGGTTTGCTGCTACATATTGGAAGCAGTCTAAGTTAGGTTTAGCAATCATTGGCTGGGAATGTCTTTTTACGGCCGTAGATTATACAATATAGGTTTGCATTAGTTTATACATTTGCATACAATTGTGCCATTCTCTGGCAGGAGATTAAGTATATGGGCACAATTATTTATGTAATAATTACTTCTTGAGCTTGCATGATTTGCAGATGGCCCCAAAAGATGCTAAGAAAAGACACAGCTAATGTAGAGATTAGAATTTTATCAGAAACACAATGCACTTTATAGATCAGATTATCCTATATTTAGAACGGTGGTTTACGTTTTGCAAGACAAAATTCAAGTGGCTGGTTTTGATGTACAAACCTCTAAATGGTTTGAAGTCAGGGTATATTAAAAGATTATTAGGGTGATAGTTCCTAGCCCCAGGTGGTCTGTCCTGACCCCAAATCCTAGGAGCTCTTAATTTTCTAGGATACCTGGTAATAAATTAGCCCGAGTTTTCTTTTTTTTTCTTCCTAGTGCAGAGTCCACTTTTTTCTAATCAACCAAGTGTTGAAAAATGATGATGGAGAAAAGTAAAGACTGGCTGATCTAAATGCAGTTCCAAATCTATGTTTGGATTGCTCTTGAGATGATAGAAGCAGCAAAACGTGTTTATTTCTCTGCTTTAATTACATCAGCAGACCTGTGTCCCATATCTTTTTTAGATTTATCTATGCTTTTCAATAAGGAAGTGGCAGATCTACCCTCAGGCTACAGTGACATGTTTGCAATATTGTTTTTGCCAAAATCATCTGCATTCTCCCATAATTAGACTCCATTTGGGCACAGGATGGTGAGATGACTACAGCAACATTGAGTGAGATCACTGGCATTCTGTTACGGTTGTCGAGATTGAAGAAGTGAGTAAAATGTTTTATGGCATGACTCTATTTCCTATGGGCCAAGCCATACTCAGTCTTAATTGTTTGGGCAAGTTGGATATTGTTGAGTTCCAGAGATACTCACCTACTTGCTTATCTCCCTCTCTCAATCCTGTCAAACTAAACAACTTCTGTTCTTTCTCAGGATGATTTTGGTGAAGTGCTGGGGCTTCACTTGACAGAATCCAGAAGAAATAAATTATTTGAGCCCCTTTCAGTCTGGATTCAGATTAGCCATAGCTTGGAAACAGCATCATTTGCTCTGATAAATGACCCCTATTGAGGCCTGCAACTCTTATTAGACTCTAATTGGATCGCACTGTTTTGCAGTGATTCTTCTGTGGGTAAAGTCACGTAGGATTCCTGGAGATAGAGATGATCCCTGTGATAAACCTATCTAACTCCCAGTCCCTAAATTGGCTCTGAGATGAGTACTGTTTTGCCTGAAAGAGAGTCCTGGTGGATACATGTCTGATCTTACTCAACCAGCAAAGGCCGTGGCAGGAAGGTCTTTGCCCAGCTTTGACTGGTAGACCACTTATGGATCTTTTGAAATCTGAACTGCCCTAAAACAGTGACTCACACTCTCGTCATCTCATAGTTTGATTACTGTTATGCACTTTACTGGAGTCTGTCCTTCAAGACAATTCAAAGCCTGCAATTGGTTCAAACTGAAGTTCCAGGTACTTGGTACCGGTATCATTGATAGGAGGGAGCTACCTTAGGAGTATAACACATATGATGATGTCATTGCAGTATTTAGCAGATGGCTTTTGGGCCCAATTCAAGTTGCTGTTGTTAACCCTTGGGTTATATGTCTTTTACCTGCAGAGCTAATTTTTTCCAATCTGAATAAGTCCACCTTAAACTGATTTCCAATATCCTGTGTTTGGGCAGTGATGGTATGAACTGGAGATCCATTTTGTCAGTGAAGTTTCCAACATGATGTGGAATGTGGTGAAGTGGTCCCAGCTGTTATGGGATTCACAAAGCTGTAAAAGCTATACTATTACAATATAGCTTTGGGACAGGAGGTCACCTGGTTTGCCTTTGTAGTTTTCATTTTTTTAAAAAAAAATTGGAGTTAGTTAGTAAATAAATAAATAAATAAATAAATAAATTTCCATATGATATTCTATCCATAGTTTGCGATGATGTGTTCCAATAATTATTGTTGCTTAGTGGACAGGTAGGTCTTTTTTAATAGCTTTCTTTCTCCTACAGTTAATGAACTCTTTAGGAGAATGTATATTGAGTGGAAGACTGAATTCTAGTCCTGCCCTATCCGTGAAAGACAGCTGGGTGCCTTTGGACCAATCACCCTCTTTCTTGCTCTTGTTGTTGCGGGGAAAATAGGAGAAGGAAAGCATGTTGGAGTTATGGAGTTATTTGTAAAAATAACAAAGGTGGGATACAAAGAAATAACCAAATGATCTTGAATCATTTTTATGCTGTATGATATTTTATGGCTATTAAATATCAGTATCACTCTAAAATTTTATTGTATGGGTTTTTCTCCTATGATCCTTGGTTATATAGCATGTTACTCCGAGTCCCCAGTATCGGTTGCAGTTATTAAATTTTTGTACCTCATAAAAAGATGCAGCATTACAATTCTATAATTATCACAGACATACAGACATGAACACATACACACACAGAAAGAGAGATAAAAGTGACAAAAACACATTTTAATGTGAAAGGTAGTTTGGGGATAACATTTTTGTATTAACAATCTGAGTTTTGTAATGACACAATATTGTTCTTTAACCGAAATAGCCAATCCAAACCATAAAATGACTGTATTTAATTCAAGGAGGGGGGGGAGGAAACTCTGAGGGCCATTTACAGAACTAACGGTCAGCAAATCTGTAAATGTTGATTTTTTTTCCCCTCTTAATGAAATGGAAAAGGAATGTGTGCTAGACACAAAAAATTAATGTTTCATAAAATGGTTGTTACAATCAAAGGAATCACTATGAAAATTAAATTACTGGGCTGACTCTGGAAATCAACATAATATGCTCTGTTTAATTCAGTCATGCTAAAATATTAGATTTTCTTTCATTCTCTTTCAGCTTTCTCTCTCCTTCACCTGAGGGCATCTGCTGATGAGTCTCTTCTAGAGGTTGTTTAATGAGTATTTTACAGCAACCATCAGCTTTCTAAAGCTCAGTGGCATTGGATAACATGGTACTAGCAGTCTTTTTACACTATTTCCTATTCTGTCAATCTGACCATTAAAAGTACCAAAAAGGCTCCTAGGATATTTTGTTTGATATTTTTATGTATCATTATGCTTATATTAGTTATTTTATTTGGGATTTTTCCTTTATTTCTATCAATGGAGCTTTAATAATAATGTTAACAACAACAGTGTAAGAACCTTCCAATCCTATTTACCTTCAAACTAGGAGATCTCCTTCAAGAACCCAGTAGCCCTTGGAACCAATCAGCAATTTGTGGAGAAAAACGTTAAGACAGAAATGTTTTCTTATTAGTCGATGTAAAGATAGGGCAATTTTAGCATTGTGGAAGGCAGCCATCTTTACCATCATCAAAGTCCTTGTTGGTAGAAGTAAATTCCAAGCATTTCTTTGCATGGATACAGAACCTTAGAAAAGTCATTTTTGGGTGCCATTCAGCTTTGGGTGTCATTGTACATGTGACAAGTCTGGGCACACAACCAACAGTTGCAACATTGCTCACATATTATCCCCGCCAAGATATCCCTATATCTGTAATCTATCTATATTGTATGTATGTATGTATGCATGTATGCATGTATGTATGTATGTATGTATGTATGTATGTATATAGCTATTGCTATTGCTATTGCTATCTCTATCTCTATCTCTATCTCTATCTCTATCTCTATCTCTATCTCTATCTCTATCTCTATCTCTATCTATCTCTATCTCTATCTCTATCTCTATCTCTATCTCTGTCTGTCTATCTATATCTATATCTATATCTATATCTATATCTATATCTATATCTATATCTATATCTATATCTATATCTATATCTATATCTATATCTATATCTATATCTATCTATATCTATATCTATATCTATATCTATATCTATATCTATATCTATATCTATATCTATATCTATATCTATATCTATATCTATATCATCTATTGTTGTAATATGGTTCCTTGTGTAGGTGTGTGTCCTCCATGGCCTAGTTCATACTAGGGCCTGCAGGGTCACGCTGAATCACACAGGAGACAACTGGCTCCGAGAAAGCCATAACATCTTGATAATGCATAACATAACATCCTGAGATGTGCCCTACCAATGACGCCCAGGATTTGACCATATATAGAGAGAACTTTCCTGAAGCAGTAGATTAGAAATTGTACTTTTACAAGGCTGTTTTTTATCACATGCTATTGCTCCTCCTGCCTTTGTCCTGTCTCAATAAAAGGGGCTCTCAGGTTCTCATCTGGGTCGCTCCATCCCGAGAAAATTTGTCTCCTGTCTTTTCTCAACATTGGCCTCATGGGCGAACAGCGGAAACTTCAATATCTATATCTATATCTATATCTATATCTATATCTATATCTATATCTATATCTATATCTATATCTATATCTATATCTATATCTATATCTATATCTATAT
This sequence comes from Thamnophis elegans, assembly GCF_009769535.1. Lineage (NCBI taxonomy): Eukaryota > Metazoa > Chordata > Lepidosauria > Squamata > Natricidae > Thamnophis > Thamnophis elegans. The sequence goes on from NC_045544.1 coordinate 25,458,027, forward strand.
CTATATCTATATCTATATCTATATCTATATCTATATCTATATCTATATCTATATCTATATCTATATCTATATCTGTCTGTCTGTCTGTATGTATAATCTATATCTACATCATCTATATCTAATTCTATATCTATTGATCTATCAACTATTTATCAATATCTATATCTATCTATCTATATGTATTTATAATCTATATCTACATCATCTATATCTAATTCTATATCTATTGATCTATCAACTATTTATCAATATCTTAATCAACTACAGAGGTGATCACTTTCCTTGTTGAATCCTTATGACGAATCAAGGCAGTTTTCATCTCATAGATCCAGTTCTACTTCTGATTCTAGTCAAGTAATATTGTCATAAATGAGGTTTCTCCTTACTTCTTGAATTTGAGGTCACAAATATTCCATATGAGAAGTGGTTCTATCACAGGGCAGGCTTCATCCCATTAAAGCGAGGCACAGAAGCATTACCACAAGGCATACCGCAGGTTCTTTTTAGTCTCAATCTCTCAGCTGCTCAGTTTTTAAAAATGGAATAATTTCAGAGTGAGTTCAGCAATGTTTTTCAAGAAACTGTGTTCAGATGATGCCATGTTACATCATCTGAAGGGCCACTTGCAAAGAATTCCGGGGATTAAGTTCATGACTAGGGTCACTCTGGGATACTTAGAAGGAAGCAGGACACAAAGTGCAGCTGTTATTCTGTTCCCGAGTACTCCTTTGTTTAACTTGTCTTTCATGTTCAGCTTTCAAGCAAACGATTTATTGCCATCAAGGTAGATATAATAAGGAATCTTTTAAAAAAAAAGATAAGGAAAGACCGTCACTGCAACTGACACTCCTAAAAATTTACAAAATTTCAGGAACAGCATTTAAAAAAATGACAGCTCCCCATTTCTCATCTGTGAATTCAGATGATATTTATAATGAGTGACATTTTGGGTTAGCCCTATTTATTTATGAATATATAAAATGAACAAGTAGATAGTGAGCAGATGCAGCATTCAGTCTTTGGCACAAAGCACTGTCGTTCTCTGGATGAATCAGCAATGTCTCAAAAGCTAAAGAGTGATTTCATTTATTTTAGAAGGCCGTATACACACGGCGTCTCTTTGAATTGTTCTACTTTGAATTGTTCTATTCATGAAATGAATGGGAGAGGCATGGAAATTCAGACTTCATTGTGAGTTGTGGTCATGGGTTCACGAAAACTAAGATGCCGAAGTGAAAGCATCCCACGAATTCCTGACCGCACTAAATGGTATAAAATGAATCTGAATCCAATTTACAGAAAATAAATTCTAGAGGAATGCAGAGGATTCAGTCCCAAATAAAAGTGCGCACCCACTAAAGAGGTAGAATGATCCTGTTTATTTCTCAATGTCCACTCCTTATATGGAAGTCTTTTTGCACAGCTTATAATTAGCTTGTGGAATTCTTTGCTGAAAAATGTGGACTTCAAAAGGACATTCAACTGTTGAAAGGAGAATAATTTTATCAATAATTATGGGTCATGATGATTATGGATTCAGGGGAAGTATATTATTAAACAATTACAATTACTTTTAAACTGTTGGAAACAATAATAGGAAACCTTAATTGTCTTTGTATTTCATGTTAGTTTTCCAAAAGTGTTTTATTTGAACCAATAAAGCTAGACATTTATTTTCTCAGATATATATATTTTATATATATGTGACTTTATGTGACTATATATATATATATATATATATATATATATATATATATATAACTCATCCTGGAAAGAAAGAAGAAAGGCTTCAATTTTAGTGTACCCAATTTAGTGTATCTATTTTAGTGTACCTAGTTCTAGAATAAATGGATGCTTTTGAAGGAATATCAGAACCTGGTTCTCCTAACAATTTAGCCAGCCACAAAATCTCACAGATTACCCATTATATAAGAGAAGTGCCTAAAGGAAACACTTTCTTTGTGAGACCAGCTCTTCCTGCAATTATCTGTTATTCTATGTGCTTGAATGCACTCCAAATCCCTTCCTTTAAATCCTGTCATATTACAGGAGCTATAAAGCACCCTTTCTACATGCTCTGTGAAACATTTTTCCCTCTGAGATCTGGTGTGATATCCCACACTTAGTTTCCTGGAAGGCCTTGAAGAGCTGCCTCTTCCTGCAGAGTGAGGATTGAGCCTAGTACATTTCAGCATGGATGAACAGAGATGTATTGTGCTGACGGTAGTTTGTTCCCCGAACTTGCTTTAAGCTTCCAAATGTTTTGTCACCAGGCTAGGTAACATCATCAGTGGGACTTAGGGCTATGGACTATCTAGCCTGGTGACAAAACATTTGGTAAACAGCAAGTTCAGAGAACAAACCACCATCAGGATTTATCTCCAGAGCTACAGATACTTTCTATCATTTCAGGGGTCTTTGGGACAATATACATATATATTAATATTTCACATAGATTAAAAAAACAGTAAAATATGAATATTAACAAGATCTATCTTCAGTTACCAATGTTTAGGTCATCTAACCATTGAAACATAGCTGTGAAAAACATCAGATACTGCGCTGGTATATGTCCTCAGTTTACAGCCAGTCACAATGTGACCTACAGTTTTATGCAGGACCCCGCAGCCACACTGAGGGGGAGATGCATATCATCATTAATACAGTGAATCCGGGCAGATGCCATGTGAGGTCTGAATCCAATTTAAAGGTATCCATTGCTAGCATTTTTATGTTTTTACTGTTTATTGTAAGCCATCTACAATTATAGTATGTAAGATGGAAGCTATGTAAATCTTTTAAGTAAATAAATAGTACCAATCCTTTTGCATTCTCTGTATTCTCTCCTCATCAGGCATCTGCATAGGGACTCAAAAATGAAATAAGCATTGGGACACATTTATCCCTTATATATGTGTCTTAATATAACATATATATGCAAAATACATTGTGATACTCAGCTAATAATTCTTACAAAATAGTCAGAGTCTATGGACACTTCTGGCCACATCCTCCTCCTGCTTCCACCTATTCAGGCTGATTTCCCTTGGTTAGTTATTAAGAATTATCCCAAATACATTGCTGCCAATGGAATGGCCACACCTTTACTACTTTTCCTTTAGTGTTTCTTGCCTTAATATCTATTTTTTTAAGCAATTTATATTTCTAAATTAAACTTTTTGCTGCCTAGCATATTACTGTTATTCTGGGTAGCTGACAGTGAATTAAACTTTTATTATAAGAAAAGAAAATTATCAATAGCAAAAAATGACAATCATAATCAATATACCATGTGCCAAAGGGCCAAACTGCCAATCAATAGTAAACAGACAAGCAGCCAACAACTAGTATGATTCGCCACTCCCCTTGCAATAGGCTATGCTCCATTGGCTTTGCTCAATATCACTGTGGCCAGATTTACCAGTAGTTTATATGCTACTAAATATTCTGGAAGGGAAGCTATTTGATGGTAACCATAGGTGTGGACAATATCAGGTGCACTGTATGTCATTTACCAATAAAAGAGAATGTTTGTAGCTCAGGATTGAAATGAGCTTGCTTATTTTTTCTTGCAGACATTTCATTACCCTGACTAGGTAACATCATCAGTACTAGTAAGGAGTGCTGTCAGTTTACATCCGGTGTCTTGCCTTTCTGCATGGGTGGGGGTGGTCTTAGAGATTCTTTGGTTGGGGTGTTTACTGATAGCTCTTTGGCAATTTCTTGATTGGGGTATTGCTTACTTGATTGTTGGAATTAATCTATGCTGATCTAAGTACTGATTACTGATGGAGACACGCTGGAGTCTTTTTCTCTTTTGGGCTGGTTGATTATCTCTTTTGCATAGTCTAAAGATGTTGCTAATGTCTATGTGTCTATTGATGGCTGGTTTGTCAGATTGCAAGGCTACTAGAAATTCCATGGCATTTTTGGACTTAGCCTGGTCTAGGATGATCACATTTTCTCAATTAAATCTGTCTATATGTTGTGAAATTAAAGAATTTTCATCATGTCTTCTGACTGCCAGTTGGTGTTCATGGTTGCATTCTGTCAGTCTTCTGCCTGTATGTCCTTTCCCATACTAGCATTCCCATGCCCTAATATTCTATGTGAAAATAGTGTCTGAAGGCCTTTCTTTGAAGAATTCACTGTAAGAGACTCTGTCTCTAAAGTGAAGAATGTTCAATGTGTAGAGATGTTTCTGCACTGAATCTCACAACCTTACACAAGTGTGCATAAATTTCAATTAATCACTTTTATGATTTCATAGCTTTAAGAAAAGGAATTTTCATTTATCTCACCTGCCAATCTTCCACTTGTACTGGGAAGTGGAATTTTGACTTGTTGGGTTTGCTTTTCTAAAATCACCATAATGGTTGTGATTTGGTTTATTGTGTTGCATTATTTTATAGATTTTTTGCATTACAATGATTAACTATTTATAAACAGTGTATTATTGATATTGTAGACCACCCAGAATCTCTTGTGATGAAAGAGTATGATTTTTTTCAAGAAATTCGTAGACCATACATACATATATATTTTGAAAGAAAATTCACACATAAATCGCTGGAATTTGCAACAAGTATAAAAGTATATTTAAGTATAAAATATAATTAAATATTGGCTTATCAGTATCACATCTAAAACTTGTGTATTTTAAATGATCTAGTATCTAATTACTTATTCCTTTTGTATGTAATTTCTTCCGTTTTTCAGTCAAGTTATTCTATATATCTTTTCTACATGGCTCTCTTAGATGTTGCATTCTAATTTCCTATTATTTTTGCTGATCAGAATTCTGAGGGCAACTAGACAGCTCCAGATTCCTGTCTTTCATGTAATACAGTCCCAACCAACTTTGGCAGGTATCTGTCAGTTTGATCAATAATGATGTCTGGATTAGACAGTCCAAGTGGCAAAAAGGGTCTCTTCTTAGGCATTTTGCCAGATTTTGAAAACCACAATAACGACATTCTGCTAAGGAAGCAAGATTGGAATGCTGATTGATTTACCCTGCCCCCATCTTTCATAAAAACTGCAGACTAATGGGCACTAAATGCCTGAATAATAATTAGCACAAGTAAGTGACCAGGTCTCCATTAGTAAAATATTAAAGCATTTCTTGTATATGAACTACACATATTATGTTGGAAACAGAAAAAGACAGAATTACAGCTGTGAGTTGTCTGGCAGACGTCTATCCTGAATATTTGAATTGAGGTCAACAATAAATTATAGAACATTACTAATATATATTTATTCAAGCACATCTCATAATAAGAAAAATGGTTGGCCTCCCTTCCCCAATTTTCATGGACTATCCAGAACTTTAAAAACAACTAGAAATAATTAATCATAAAAATTGTTCCAAATCCTCTATAACTGATTAGTGTTTATCTGCAATGTACATATGACCAAGTCAAATTATATATTTAAAAAAGAGCCGAGGTGGCGCAGTAGTTAGGGTGCAGTACTGCAGGCCACTTCAGCTGACTGTTATCTGCAGTTCAGCGGTTCTAATCTCACCAGCTCAAGGTTGACTCAGCCTTCCATCCTTCCGAGGTGGGTGAAATGAGGACCCAGACTGTGGGGGCGATATGCTGACTCTGTAAACCACTTAGAGAGGGCTGAAAGCCCTATGAAGCGGTATATAAGTCTAACTGCTATATAAGTCTAACTGCTATTTAAAAAATACTTGAAAAATCTCCATGGCACCTAGACATCAACTTCTATTAACCATCTCCAATAAGGATGGTGAATGGTCTTGAGGGCTAAATGGAAAGGAAAAAGTTAGGTTTGGAAAATTAAAATGAAATTTTGAATAGCATGCCAGATATCTATCATTTATAGTTGATAGGTTTTCACCCTGTGTATGCAAAAATCTGTTGCAATAAGGTGGCAAAAAGTAGCACTTCAAATTAAATGGTACGTAGATTAGGATCCTTGTTCAGCCTATAAAGCTTAACATGCCTCAATTGCATTGTAGATGTATGGCTTTGGCCCAATTGTATTGGAAAATCTAAGATGGAAAGGAGTGTGTGTGTGTGTGTGTGTGTGTGTGTGTGTGTGTGTGTGTGTGTGTGTCAGGGTCAAGACCTGACTAGCACTACCAATGACTACCATGGAAAAGACAGATTTTCTCCATTAGCAGACACAATGGACTCTTAACTCCAGTTGCTGAATAGGAAGATGCATTCAAATTTTTGTGTCTGGTATCCCAGGAACGTGGCCACGCATGGCTTCTCCTGATTGGACAAAGTGTGCAGCAAAGAGCAGGATGTTTGGCACACTCCCATTGGTTAGTCATTTTGACAGCTAACGTATAAATAGCTGTCAGCTGTTGCGCTGTTTGTGCTTGCTGATTCTGATCTGTTCCTGAATGTTATGGCTTACGGTTGCTGAATAAAAGAGTTCTTGCTGACTGCTGACTCACCTCTGTTAATGCCAGACCCATATCTAATACATAAAACAAATCATCCTATAAACTTCCCAAATCCACCTGAGTTTATTTTGCAGAGATTATTCACTCCAGCTCCTGCCAACCTAGCAGTTTGAAAGCATGCACCTGCAAGTAGATAAATAGATATAACTTTGGCAGGACAAGTTATTGTATTCCATATTTTCATACTGGCAGCATGATAACATAAACATTTGTCAGTCAGCGTAGGCTCCCTTGGCTGAGAATCAGAGATTAGCAGTACCCCCTTGAGTTGGTCATGACTAGACAGGGGAAACCTTTAAATCTTTGATGGTTCGGGCATACCAGTAGTTCCGAAGATCTGCTGAGAGAGAACCAGTTCGCTTTGTCCTTCAGGTGGGCCGGTCTGCCCACCCCTGGGTTATACTTACCTATTTCCTTTTTTTTTTAGCTCAGTTGATTGGTTCGGCATAGTGGTTTGCCGCTCCTCCACTGTTTTCCTGTCAACTGCATGTGAAGCGAACCGGTTGTTAAACCGGTAGGATGACACCTCTGCAAAGACATAATCTTCTATTAATAATGATGTCTTGTCTAAACATAACTTCTTTTCCATCTTATTTCAGCTATTAATTTATTAAACAAATAACTTTATAAGAAAATAAGAGCTTTGTCAGGTCAATCAAAGGCCCAATCAGGCAAGCATTATATCTTTCCAGAATCCACTGAGGAAGATCTGGGAAGTTTATAGGATGATTTGAATGCATCTTCTTATTCCTAATCCTTAGAAACTGGAGTTAAGAGTCCATTGCCTCTAATAATGGAGAAAATCTGTATTTTCCACGGTAGCCATTGGTAGTTTGAACTTCCATGATTTTTTAAAATCTCCTTTTAAAGAGGCCTAACCTGGTGACCATTATTTCATCTTGCCTTTGTAAATTCCAACAATGCACTATGTATTTTCTCTGTCCCCATTAATCTTCTCTGGGGGTCCTCTAATTCTAGGAGCATCGAAGAAAAGACAAATCCCCACCTTTCTGCATCCACTTTCTGTACATCACATATAGTTTTATATACCTTGTCACTCCCTCCCCTTCAAACTATATCAACAATAACATTTGATCATTAATTGCCACTAATGTTGATTCAATTCACCCGAAACATTTACCCCTTTCTTCTTTACCTCACTTTGCAATTTCAAAAAGTGGCATGGTTACATCACTTTGGTCCCTGGGGCTTACTCTCTTTGGAACTAAGGCTGGCAGTAAGAACATCCTATTCATCCCTATGCTTTATTTCTTTGAGAATAAACATACAATGATCACTCCATTCAAGTATTTTACTTGCAAAAATCAGCAAACACGGCTTGCATTCATTACCCCATTATAGAATAATGTGCCTCAGTGCTATGAGAATCTAAATTAAATGGTGAAGGTTTTTTTCTTTAAAAAAAATGCATTTTTGCTCAGCTTCCCATTATACTTTATTCTCAACAACTTTAAATCAATTGCTGTTTGGCTTGTCTCTCAAGGGCTCTCCAGTTTCCCCTCCCTTTTTTACATGAATTACATTCTAAATAATAATAGTAATAACGATATGAAAAATGATGATCAGAAATATTAAATAAATCCACATTGTATGATGACAAGGTATGATACTATGCTATTACAACCAATTGATTTCATGATTATGATTTTATGGTGCTTTTGTGAGCTAAGAATTCTAATTTAGGAAGACGCTTATCCCTGTCCTAATACTGAGAAAACCATAAAAAATTATCCTGGGGAGCAGAAAAGAATGAAGGAGGAGCAAGCCGATTAAATCAGAAGAGGTGTTATCAACCCCAGGGGAAACACCATTTTTTTTTTATTTTTGAAGTACTTCCAGCAGAAATCTGAGCAATCTTACATGTCCTCTCCACATGATCATCATTACAACTTAGCAGTTTGCAAATCCTCTGCAGGTCATCATATTTTACACTTACTAACCATGTAAACAACACCAGGCACTTCTAATTACTAGAGATTATCTCTTACAAGCCTTCCCACTTTTGTAAAGGATATAAAAAAATGCTCTCTGAGAAATAATATTTTCCATGCCACTGTAAGTTATATCCATTATAGATTGTCACTTTTCAACTTGTTTTGACTTCAGTATCAAACATTTCCATGCCTTGCACATACATAATATCTTAAAATAACATTCTCAAATTCTCTATTCAATTCCTTTTTTTTGTAGAGCAGTTGGATTTCGTGTACTTTTCCATATTAATAGACTTAATCAAAGTTCCTAGGATCTCATGATAAATGTATCTTTTCTTTTATGTACACTAAAATCATATGTACCAATGACAAATTCCTTGTGTGTGCAATCACACTTGGTCAATAAAGAATTCTATTCTATTCTATTCTATTCTATTCTACTCTACTCTATTCTATTCTATTCTGTCCTCTCCTATTCTAATGATTATCTCTCTATATGTAAATTCCCCATTGTATAGAAACTTTATGGAGCCTGACTCTGAAATATTTTTCAAAAGCATTATAATAACAGAATAACATAGTTGGAAGGGATCTTGGAGGTCATCTAGTCCAACCTCCTGCTCAGGCAGAAAACCCATTTCAGGCAAATGGTTATCCAATCTCTTCTTAAAAACTTCCAGTACTGGAGCATTCACAACTTCTGGAGATGAGTCATTCCACTGATTAATTGTTCTAACTGTCAGGAAATTTATCCTTAGTTCTAGGTTGGTTCTCTCCTTGATTAGTTTCCACCTCTTGCTTCTTGTCCTACCCTCAGGTGCTTTGGAGAATAGGTTGCCCCCCCTCCTTTGTGGTACCCCTGAAATATTCCTTCCTGATGTTCCTTATTGGATTTTGTAGTTTTTGATGATCAGTTGATGCTTATATATAAAATGAAAAACAAAAACCTTTACTTGGACAATTGTTTCCCTACATTTTCCTTGTTTCCAAATTTTTATTAAGAAGATCACAAATCTAACTTTCAAAAATACCCTGCTGTTCCCATTTATAGGCCAGATTTTTTTTATATCTGAAGAAGGCCAACTTCATTTAAAAACAACAATAAAGCTATTGGATTAAGGCATACCATGGGTCCAAACATGTTTTCAGTAATGGCAGGTTAGTCTAAACAGCATGATATTTTATTTGAGTCATTTCTTTGTAATTGTATTCAAATAGATGTGCATTTTCAGAAGGTAAGTGCTATGGGACAGTTTTGGTTTACTGTCCTGCTGCTTAACCCTACATTATTCAATTGTACGAGAAACAATCGTATTATCCACTTGCTTCCTACCCTTTTGATAACATAGGACAATACATAAACCGTTTGATCACAGTGGAAAAAGAAATGCTACACATGATGACAATGAAAGTGCATTTCAGATTTATCTTCAGATGTAAATGTATTAAAACAACATAGTGCACAGGTTAAAGTATCAAATCAGGAGTTGGGGGGACTACATTTTAAATCTCTGCAATACAAAACCTCTGCAGGTGACTCAATTTAAAAGTTGCCAAGCAAAATATTGTTAAAGTGATATGTGCAAATGGCCTCTTAACAATCTCCAAAGATAAAAGTTCCCCTCGCACATATGTGCTAGTCGTTCCTGACTCTAGGAGACAGTGCTCATCTCCGTTTCAAAGACGAAGAGCCAGCGCTGCCCAAAGACATCTCCGTGGTCATGTGGCTGGCATGACTAAATGCCAAAGGGTCACAAAATGCTGTTACCTTCCCACCAAAGGTGGTTCCTATTTTTCCACTTGCATTTTTTTTTTGGGGGGGGGATACTACAAAAGTAGCAGCTTCATAGAGGAGTTATAAAGAGGGATGGCATCAGGGGAGAAATCCACTTACCTTTGCTACTCGCTTTGCTCACACGCACCACCTGTGCGCATGCACAGGACCTTCTGTGCATGCGCAGACTGCGCTTGAAAAGATAAGCGAACAGCGAGGGGGGGGATCTGCTGTGCCACACAATTTATATTAGCTAGAAAGCAGAAGATTCTGCTTTCTATCTAATATAAGTCATGCGTCACAGCTGATCGTCAGAAAAACCGGTTCACCTTAAACAGTAGCATTTTTTTTACTACCAGTTCAGGTGAAAAGGTAGCATTTTTACAAAATTGCAAACTGGTCCAAACCGGTAGCATTTCACCCCTGGATGGAATTAACCACCAAAAGATGACAAACCGTTTTAGAAAATTATTTTCTGGAAGTAATGCCAAAGATACTTTCCCAAAAGGTAACTGAACCTTTTTGTTTTTCCTTGAAGAAATTTTGCTTCTCATCCAAGAAGCTTCTTTTGTCCTTCAGAAAAAAAACCTTTGGAACAACTATGACCTGGATGACTGAGAATCTTCATAGGCATTTCTGGGAATAAGGGGAAAGAAACTAGAAATATGAGTAATCTTCTGATAAAAACTATATGTTTGGATAAGAGTAGCGGGCAAGAAGAATTTGTGCACCATCCTAAATATCTTGGGGGAAGGATAAAACACTAAAGGGAAAAAAAGATACATTGGGAGTATTTTTTTTTCCAAATCAGACAGTGATTATTTCATACATTTTGCAAAAGGAAATGGAAATTTGCCAGAGAAGAGATATGCTCCAGGGAGGTGCAAACAATCAGGACTCCCAGGAGAATCTACTGCTTGAAAAAATTTGAAACATGCAACACATAAGCCAAAATTTAGTTGCTGAGTTATTTTGTTCCTATTTTATTTTTTTCTATCATCCACCTAGGTTCCTATTTAAAACAATTCCACTAGCTTTACCTAAATGGTTTTTTTTTTGTTACCTTCATTTAATGGAGGATTGTAATTTTTTTTTGGGGGGGGGAGAAAAGCAGTAGGTGCAATTACCACACATGCCAGTAGAAAGCAGTTTCCTGAGGATGGGTTCCAGCATGAGTCCAAAGCTCAGAAGACTAAACCTCTAGTCTGGTGACCAACCCAGTGTTCTGACAAAGCCTCATCCTGAAAAACCCCTTTTTATTTAATTTATAGTGAATTCCTCTCCAGCAAAGTCCTGGCCCACAGTCTTTCAAGATAGTTCACAATTAACATTTTATCAGGCTTGGAGAGTGGGCAGGCTAATATCTTTCAGGTGCCACAATACTTGGCAAGAATGCAGAAATGAACTAATTGTCCCCTGCAAACACCCCTCCCCTTTTGCTCTTCTTTTATTCCCTATGGGAGGGGCCATTCACCATCCACCTGTGGCCTTACTTCCAAGTCGACCCTTGTTCCTTAGCTGTTCCCTTCATCTGGCAACTTTGCACATGTGCACACTGGGAACAGGCTCCAGCTGTTCATCTGCCTCACTGATGTCCGACTCTGAAGGCAGCTGATAACTGTCCGACAGCCCTGGCTCCATCTCTGCCTGACACACAGCACTCATCAGAGCCTTCCCCAGACTCCAGGACTGGCCCATGTTCCTCCCAAACCTCCTTACTGTCTAAATCTACTGCTAGCTCCATTGGCCACTGGCAGACCATAATACCCATATTGGATCCTGCAACAGTATCCTGGGACACATATAGTTGCCTTCATTTGTATATTTTTATATGCTGATTCTTTTCCAATGATAAGATTCTGTGTGTCAGGCAAATGTAATAAATACTCTGCTATTGAGACTCCAGTGAGAGTCAGATCCGAGAAATGCCTGAGTGTTTTCTGAAAAAAAGAACAGTCTTTTCAGACTCCTTCAGCTTCCTTGAGAGTGTGTTATCTTTTAGTGCCAGGTCTTCATATGAATGTCCATTAAGTGCACCAAGATAGCACTGACTAAACCTATTTCTTAGCGAAAGTCCCTTGTCATCTGACATATCATATAACTGATATTTTAATTTCAACCGAATTAATTTAATTGGAACCTAGCCATTAATAAATGTTAAAGAGGATAATGTACCAATTAATCTAGGTAGGCTTAATTCTCCTTCCCATCCTAATATTAGCATGTTTATCATGTGAAAATGCAAGTAGAAGTCAGGCAACCAGGGCTGGCAAGGTGCCTGGTGGCAGGGGGAGGGGGTCGTGCAGTGAAACAGAAAAGAAACACACTTGCCTAGCTTCGAACATATTAAAGTCTTCACAAGAAATTTGTCAAGGTGGTGACAGTGAATTATAGCTGACACAAGTGGGAAAGTTGTCATGCTATGCAAGTTCTCTTTTTTTTAAGCAATAGCATTGACCTTTCTCTTCCTAACTTGTCAAATTAATCTCTGCATCATGTATTACAAATAGAAGGTGTAATCCAGGGAAAATTTATTATATTTAAGAACAATGAAATAAATGGCCCTTTAGACATCAAGCAGGGTTTTGTGCTTACAGAATTCCCCATCCGTACTTTTTCTGATTCTCCTGTCTGATGATCAGTTGTTATTTTGTGAGCCACGATGCAACAGCAGAATTATTTTAAAAACCCACTACATAATCTAGGTCAACGTGCTGAGGTGAAGGAGCAGCATCTCTGATCAAGAATGCGGTTTTCCAATCTCTGCTATCAGGACCAGGATGGATAAGGTACTAGAAAGGGTTTTTGTATGAATGAGTGTATGAGCGAGTCAGAATCAGTGTGTGTGTGTGTGTGTGTGTGTGTGTGTGTGTAGAAGGTGTTGTGGTCCTAACCGGTGTGTCATGGCCATACTACCTGTTTCACATACCTTGTAAAACTTTATGGATTTATAGTACGAATCATTAGTGGGATTCAAAAATGTTTACTACCGGTTCTGAGGGCGTGGCTTTGTGGGCGTGGTGTGGTTTTGTGGGCATGGCTTTGTGGACATAGCTTTGTAGGCATGGCAGGGGAAGGATACTGCAAAGTCCCCATTCCCTCCCTACTCCTGGGGGAAGGTTACTGCAAAATCCCCATTCCCTCCTCACCCCGCTAACCTGCTTTCCAGCTCCGTTGTCCTGTGCAGGGCAATGAAAGAAGATCAGATGGGAGGCAGCAGGGGCAGCCTATTTACCCTTTCTCCGAACTACTCAAAATTTCCACTACTGGTTCTCCAGACCTTGTCAGGACTGCCTGATACCACCTCTGGTATGAATGTTGTAATAGTGATATGCAACTTTCCCCCTAAAAATCAGCATAGTGATTGAAAACTAATGTTACAGAACCTGCTATTAATATATGGTTGGGTGCTCTAATGAGTATCAAAACCACTGTCCTGGATAAAACCTGGAGCATCCAGAAACAAGAGAGCACTCAAAGATGAGCTGCTGAGAGAATGCCTGAGCTGGCAGCAGACATAGGAGGAAAATCAAACAAAGAAAGTATCCTGGCAAGACATGATCCTTTATGGAATGTAGAAACAGCAGATAGCTAAGGGGCAGACACTGGGAAATTCTACCAGTGACTGGAAAGACCTGGACTAAGAAACAGCGCTGAGACACTAATTGTGGCACACAAGAAAAGACACTAAGCACCAGATCCATAGAAGCAGAGGTCTACCAAGGTGTATTCTATTCAGAAATAGTCCAACACATATGGCCAGGTATAAGAGGCAGGCAGGATAGAATATATTGAATGGAACAACCAGATAGCTGGCATTGCGTACAGGAACATTTGCACAGTATGTGAGTTACACTTCCCCAAGTCCAGATGAGAGATTCCACAGAAGGTTATTGAGAATAACAGGGTTAAGATCCTTTGGGTCTTCCCAATCCAGACAGACAGGCAGGGACTATCCAGAAGCGAGAACAAAAGGTGATCGATATAGTAGTGCCAAGCACGAGTTGGAGAAGTCCTTTCTTCAGGGCTTGAAGGAAGTATTAGAAAGAACATGGAAAACAAAGGCCAAAGTGATCCCAGTGGAGGGTAGGAGCATTGGAGCTGTGACTCCTAAACTGAGGAGTACTCCAGATCCCAGAAACAACATTTCATAGAGTTCTTTACCCAGAAAAGCACAGAACCCTGATACTCCCAGACCTCTGGTAGAGAACCCAAGATTGAGGAAGACACATATCATCCCATTTCCAACAATGAAAATAATTATAGTTACTTTTAACTGGGAGGTTTGTTTCTTTCCTATATAAGAAAGTTTCTTCATTAAAAATCAAGTCAAACATGGATGTTCTGAGAAATACCAATTACTATATGGATTTTGTATAATATATGCTTTTAAGATTTATTCTTTCAATAAATCTTAATGTTCTCATTTTCATTTTTTTAAAAAATCCTGGTCTTCCTTGAATTAGTGTTTTCATTTTGTTTATTTTATTTCTTTGTGAAAAAAGAGGCCCACAGATTTTTAAATAAGAAAATGTCTTATCAGTAAGGATTGATGTAAGTTGGGTTTCATTATTTTTTTTTTCATATCAATGCCGATATATACTTTAAAAATTTACAGAAAACCCACTGTGTATGTGCATGAAAAATCCACATTTTTCAAATCTTACATTTTAATTTGCAATTAAAATATAGTGTCAAAAAGTTTTATCATTTAAAAAGTGTGTTTGTGTGTGTGTGCATGCGTGAAAAAAATTACATTATAAAAAGGCTTGAAAAATGAAAGCAATACTCTACAAAGTCCATATTTTAGGAATCTCCTGGGAGGCTCTACAGAATCAAATAGCCTTTCATCAGTGAAAGCATAGCATTTTCGGAGTGTTTTTCTTTACATAAATGTGGTGTTTTTTAAAAAATCACTTTTAAAATTATGAGGCTCCAGTTTTGCAAGGATCGTGAAATTAAAAAGGGCCATTTACTTAAAATACAGTCTAAAAGTGATCCTGCTTGCTACTGAACAGAAGGAAGATTATAGGCTTAACCCAATGTCAAGGTGATCCATCTTGGTTCACATGACACATCATTGCAATCCTAAATCCAATTCTTCTCCCTATAGGCTTAGTTAATGCTTCTACCAGAAGTTTTATTTTGTGTGAGTAACCTTGGTATAAGAATTAGGACTGTGCAAAGCTTCAGATGGGTGATTCGGTTTGAAGAAGATTCTGCTGAATTTCCCTTGAATCAAATCACTCATTCATCAACTCTTTGTGCAGCTCTCTTTCTTTGTTCTCAAGTTACCTGCCAGCATCATTTGTTAAAAAAAAGGAAGAACAATTAAGATAAACGGTGCTGTATCCTCAACCTGATGATTAGACCACAGAAAGTGTTTTAATGGAGAGATGATGTCATGGAGTGGAGTAGAGGAGAAAGGTGAGTTGTTCTTCATCTTGGCTGACTTCCCAGATTTTTCTTGCAGCTGTGTTCTACTGGAAGTCGCCAAAGTGCTTTCTGTTATGGTTGTAAAATACTTTTCTGAGAAACATAAAGTTTTTATAACAAGAACTGGAAAAAAAGGAAAAGCTTCATGCAGGGCTAATGGCTAATATTTGCAATTGTGGGGTTGGCATTTAATTAATAAAATAATTAGAAAAATAACCCTTGAATCCCGTTTTCAAAGGAAAAGAGTTATCTGTAGACAATGCAGCTAGATTCATCCAAAATATTTGTAGACTGGCACTGAAGCTATGTGCTCAAAAGAAATGACCAGAAATAATATATGGCTACTTTTATTTAATATTTTATTTCTTTTTTTAAAAACCCACTAAACTGCCTTTCAACCTAAGTGACCCCAAAGATACATATACATATACATATACATATACATATACATATACATATACATATACATATACATATACATATACATATACATATACATATACATGCACATATATACATATATACATATATACACACATACATACATACATACACACACACAAACACACACATACATACACACACACACACACACACACACACAACTAGAGCAGTAGTTCTCAACCTTTTCTTTACCATGGTCCCACTTTAAATATTTTCGCGGCCACAGAACCCAGCCACGGATCCCCAAGACTTAACTGAAGATTTAAACCATAACATTGATTCAAGCCTTCCTGAACCCCCTGTGATGACCTCATGGGCCCCCAGTGATCTGTGGACCACACATTGAAAACCACTGACCCAGAGAATTTTGGAAGAGATCAGATTTAATACTTGTGATTTTTGAATTGTTTTCCATTTGCATGAGTCAGATTACAATTTCCATAAGCAAAAGAACCAGACTAGTGCAATAGTAATGGATCTATTGGTTTGTATAATCTTGTACTTTAATGATGAGGCCCAACTTGGTGGACGTCTTGGTGGAAATCTACCACCTTGACTACAGGACTCAATAGATATCTCTAAAAAGTTCATAAATTGGCTATGAAGGGAACTGATCTCCACTATTGCTCTGCAGCAATTGGGATTCAGCAGCATATTTCCCATGAACTTGGCATCTCATCTAATTATTACTTCTTGTAGCCATTGATAGTCTTATGTTCTGTGAGATATTTGTTAATTTAGTTCACATTTTAGAGTTGTTACAAGAGATCCGAACATCTTTATCCTAATCATTGCATCATCTGCAGAGATATTTATATTATAATTTGCTGTTTATCTTCAAGTATTTCTGGCTGATTAATTAGTTCAATTTTAACTGATGGTTTGCTTAATTAAGCATAAATAAACATGTCCATGAAGAATGTGATATAAATAACTTCTTAAAACATAAAAGGAAATACGCTGTGCAGTTTTTTTAAAAACAAAAGGTACACAAACAAGTACTACATAAAATGTAGATCCTTAGCTTTCAAATTCACCAAGCAAATATAGTTCGTCTTACATATTTACTAATGTTTATTAAATTCTGTCAAACATCTCAATGTTCTCAATCCACTTATAGATCATAACCCTATAGTTTTTACTTGATTAAGTTGACCGTTAATAACACACAATTCTTTATACTGAAGTATAACTCTAGTTCTATATTGCTAATTACTTGACCCTAGATAGTTTAAAACTCTAAAACGCAACTCAATTTAATTGAATCAATTAAAACAATTTTAACAATTATGACTTTATACAATATTCTAATACTATTGAATGTTTTAAAATTTCTTAAAGTCCACCAATGTTCTTAGCGCTCTCATCAAAGTAGGAAATGAATGTGAACGTAATACACTTATGAGAAGCCGGACTTACCAAATTTCCAGCTAAGTGAATATATGATTGTAGCTATTCCATTAAAGTTTACATTTTGCAGGTTGCTGGGAAAGAACACAGACAATTCCATTTCACTTTGGTTAGCCTTATGGAACTCTGATAATCAGTTTAAAATTACCTTTCCATAGAAAAGGTCATCTTATAATATTAAAGATACAATTAAAACGGTATTAACAATAATTTAAAACTACACATAACTTAACTTAGGTTTCCAGAATATGCAAGTTCCTACTATTTAGGACCTGGGTCACTGTTGTGCCAATAGTGTATAAGTGGAATCCCTTCCATTCATGAAGGAGATGTGAGCAATTCTCCTTCTGGCTGGGTTTTGGGAAGACACGTGGAAGGGGCTGCACAGGAAATTAGGTGCCATCAAGTCAGCCTTAACATCTGGACATTGCAAGAACAAATGTCTTTTTGTCTTGAGCAGGAAGGCAACGGAAACATTTCCTTTGCCCAAACATTTTGTGCAACGTTGGATAACACCCAACAGCATGCCTTCTAGCTGCCTGGGTTTTTTATCCTCTGTGGGAGCAGGATAACTAGCATTTGCAGTTGGAGCAAAAGATCAGGCTTCTTCAGTGAGGTGGAAAGACTGCAAGAAAGTGTCCTGGCATTTTGAACCCTTGTCATCCTCAGACTCTTGAGTGGAAAGACCACTGGCTTTTGACTTTTGCAGTTGACATAGCACGATGGCGCTGGCTTTGTTAATAACAAGGACTGCCAACTCTAGCAGTTCCTTCTGTGCATTTGCCCTTTTCATATAATATTTGCTTAAAGTTGCCTTAATGTGAAATGTCACTGTGCTTTAGAGCACCCACCAAAGAAGAAGAAATCCTACCATGCCAACACCTGCATTCTGTCAGAAACCATTTTAATGTGGTTTACTTCCTCACATAACAAAAGTAAGTAGAAATTGAGTTTACAGTCCTTCTTCTGCCTTTACAATTAATGTGTCAAACCTTGGATACCATTGCCTTTTCCCCCCTCTTTTTTTTTAAAGCATGTATATGCTCTCACTTTCTCACACACACAGACACCGAGAGAGAGAAAATCCCCTACCATTCTGGAGGTTTATTAAAGCTTTAAGCTGTCAAGTTATTACTGTCAGTTTGCAGAAAGGAAAGAGCTACTGATGTAAAATTAATTTATTGAATGGAATTGTTTGGCCCCAGGGGAATAACATCACCATTTAATTTAATTTCCCCATCATATTGTCTCATTTACAGAAAAGGGGAAAAAACTTTTCTTTTTTTAACAGAATAAGGTACATTATGTTGAATAGTGTTCTTGTCTTTAGATCATCAATTGTCAGTGCTCTGTATTATCCATGTGAATTGAACCTACTGCTTTTCTCACAAAAAAAACCCCACCACCTTATCAGCAGAGACATTAAGGTTCCTTCATGTCAGTTTAAATTCCTTTAAAAAAAAGATTATGGCCAGTATATCATACTTTTGCTTGCATGGAAGAAATACTAATGGAGAAATAAACATGAGAAAGGTTGCCTGACATATACTTTATGGTTTATGTGTAGGAAGGATCTACCAAGAGGGAAGAGCAGGCTATTAACCTTTGACCTTTGGCTTACAGATATTCCCTCTGGCTTCAGAAGCAGTAGCAAACATCTGAATTATATTATTGGGGGACAACAGGTGGAATAGGTTATTCCATTTGCAAAATTCCCAAGGGGAACTTTTGGCTTGTGTGGAAAATGGCATGCTTGATGAGATGGACCATTGATTTGCTTCAATGGGAATCTTCTTCTTTTCATTGGCTTTGTTATGCCACACTTTATCCGAGGTGCAATTTTTCATGCTCTGTGTTACCCAAATGTGATTTAAAAGTGTAACTGGTATTATTTTGACTATACAGTAGTTGTATTCCTTCAAGGAAGCATTGGGCTTTAGAAATTGTAGCTAAGAGCCAAATAACTGGAATTTGTGTTTGATAATAAACATAGCATTTCTGTTGAATTCTGAAGTACTTTCATGTCCCTGGGAACCTACAAATATTAAATAATAAAATGGCAATAAGACTAATATCTTGAACATTTTCTTCTCCTTCTGTTTCATAACTATAATGATTTCAACAGCTAAGAAATTAATTTGTTCCAATTCTTTTCTTCATTTGTATACTCTTGTTATATCTACTTTAATTATCTAATGGATTTTCCCCTATTCTGAGTTCATTAAAAATTACATCGTCTTCTGCTATGAAATGCTGCAATGTTTCTTTAGCTGGAATTAGTCAATTAAATTGTTGAATGAATAAACACAAAAAAACACGGCTTCCTCCTCAAAGATAAGCAAAATGGATGGATCATGTTGTAGTTAAAGTCTGCTGAGCAGACATATAGGACAAAGTTTAGTTTCTTGGCCTGTAGGCTGTTTTAAAAGTTAACATGGTGACACATATTCATCCAGTCTGCTGACCTTTTCCAAAGAATTCAAGTTCCTAAAGAAGTTTTATGAAGAAATTAGGAAAACCTTTAGTGTTAAATGCTGATTTGTTAATCTAATGAGGCCTTTTAGGGTACAACTAAAATGCTTTAATATGTTTACTTTACATGCTTTATGAATCCTGGAATATATACCGGAAATTCTTTTTTTAAAAACGTTTTTTATTTTTAGTCTCATACACACATTTACAAATATACATTCTCATATTTATTATTTTTATCACATTTTAACACTTTTAAACATTCATTTTTCCATATAAAAAACTAAAATATATGATGGAACTGCTTTGCTTACCATCCCATACATTCTACTGCCACCCTACTTTCCTTTTCTTTTCTCCCTCCCTCCCTTCCTTCTCTACTTTCTTCTTTCCTCCTTCTACCCCTTACTCTCCCCCACTCCTGTCTACCTCTTCCCTTTCATACCCTCTTTCCTTTTCTTCCTATCCCTCCCAATCTTCCTCTCCTTCCCTCTTCTCCTTTCCCTCTCCTTCCCTGTCGTCTCCTCTCCTCTTCCTCTCTTCCTTTCCTCTTCTATTTATTTATGACATTTGCATGCCGCCCACTCCCTATCTTCTTGGTATAACATCCAAAGACCAAGTAGACATACTGATTGGAAACTTGATATTTATGCTTGATTTCATGATCTTGTACCAGAATGATAAAATGATTTTGAATCTTGCCCTCTCAACTGCATTCTCTATGACTTGCCTGACTTTTGGGAGACAAGGTGCATATCAGAACTGAACAATTTAGGTGAGTCTTTGAGCAGTTGTTGCTTTTGTTCATAAAGGTAAACTCAATATGTGCATTTGAAATGATTGATGAAATGTAGTCCCACTTGGAGGGTTTGTCATCACTCATGTGCTGAAGTGACATTACTTTATGTATTTTGGCATAAACATATGCAACTACTGGCAAAGCAGTTGACCCCAGAGTCTGACTATTTGTCATTTTAATCTCTCTGCTCCAACTCCCATCCTTACTCCCCTCCCCCAAAAGCCAACATACCATAGGGCCATCACTAATTATCCGACAGCTAAGGACGCCTGTAAGGTGTGATTGCATAAATAGCCAAATTATCATTCTACAAACCAAGGTCCTGTATAGTCTTATAAATAAAGTTGGGATGAGAGTAAAGTCAAAAGTGACAACTATATTGAACAATAACAGCTCTTCGGTAAATTCCAGGGTTTATTCTGTGGAAAGGAGAAATATGGGAGGAAGGCGGCAATGTTCTGCAGTGGAAGTCAGCATGAGAAATAGCAAGAGAGTTTAAGTAAGAAGTACTAGTGATAGTAAACCCCTACAATGCTTCCTCCAGAAGTGCTGTAATAACAAACAATTAACCAATAAGCCCCTGGCTAGGTTGAGATAAATTAATACCCCTTTTATCTTTAGAATTAAGGCTCAGAAAATGTGTTGTCCCATTGCAAGATTTCTTATTTATAGCTAGGAATGGTGACTATCAGGAGAAAACTAAGAATTGTTTATTTGATAGCACACATAAGATATTCCCCTTAGAGCCACTAAATACAATAACCCCAGTTCTACCTATCTATTCATTTCTTTGGCACTTAGTGAAGAGTCTATTTTTAGAGCTAGAGAGGTCATGTCTTTTTTCAATTTATATTTTCTTAAGAGAGAGTGTTTATAGAGAGCTGTTTCTATAGGGCAATATGAAACAAAATTATAGTGCTTACATTGTAGGGGGGAAATGCCACAGCTCCCAAGTCTACTGGAGCTGTGCATCAGTCTCTGCCTCTCTGTCTCTCTCTTTCCCTCCCTCCCTCCCTCCCATTCTCTCTCTCCCTCCCCCCTGTGTTTTCATAGCAGATAACATAGCAGATAACACAGTGGATAACTAGACTTGAAATTTTGGGCTTGGACAACCTGGAACTATGCCGCCTACTGTCTGACCTAAGCATAGTACACAAAATTGTCTGCTACAACATCCTACCTGTCAATGACTACTTCAGCTTCAACCTAAATAATACACAACTGTAGATAAATAGATAAAAACTCAAGGTTAACCGCTCCAAACTCAATTGCAGAAAATACTGTTTCAGCAACAGAGTAGTCAGTGCCTGGCAAGCTGTACCCGGCTTAGTCATCCTCAAATCCTCACAGCTTCAACCTTAAACTGTCTACTGTGAACCTCACCTCATTCCTAAGAGGTCCGTAAAGAGAGCATGCATAAGCTCACCAGCGTGCCTACAGTCTCTGTCCTACTGTCCCCATTTATTTGTACTCATTGCCTTTGTTCATGCCCATGTTTATACTTATACCTGTTATCTTGTACATGTTTGACAAACTAACTAACTAACTAACTAACTAACTAACTAACTAACTAACTAACTAAATAACTAAATAACTAAATAACTAAATAACTAAATAACTAAATAACTAAATAACTAAATAACTAAATAACTAAATAACTAAATAACTAAATAACTAAATAACTAACCCTGAATTTAAAAAGCTCTCCCTTAAGAGAAAACTGCCAACTGTAGGGTCCATGTGAATTGATATATCTATCTTTATATCCAATTGACACTCTTCAATAGCGGATAATGCTGTCTAATCAATGGGGGGGGGGCTCTAAGAGCCATTCATCCCCATCCCATTCCCATCAATCTCATATAAGCCAACTTCTGTACAAACAGCTTTACTTTGTTACTTGCAGGTAACTGAAGTTAAAGAACACATCTACATTTCTTGGTTGCCTACCAGAACTGGCTGACTGATCTGGTATAAGATTTATCACTGGAACTGCAAAAAATCAAAAATTTTAAAATGTAAAGGTGACCATGTTGAGGAAAAAGTAGCTTTGGGGAGATACTTTATAATCGTTAGAATTTACTCCAACACAAGGAGCATAGTATAAGAAAGAACAGTTGGGCACCATACATTTCACTATAGTGAAAGAGAAAGAGAGAGTGAAAATGCAGAGCAGTTGATTCTGGGCACTTCATGTAAGTAGCTCATTGGTAAAAAGATGAGCTCCGGTTTTCATCAGTTTACTAATGGTTCATTTCCTTCAATCATTTGGTAACTTATCTTTCTTTGCTTCAGCTAAATACATACTGTAGCCTAGAGATGTCCCCACTGTTAAAGCTAATTATTTTGTCCTGTTTTAACCATTTCAACCCTTTCCTTCAAAAGAGTGATTCAGCAGAAACAGGGAGATTTAAATGACTTCTCTGAACTTTCATGAAGTCACTCTTTTCATGGCTAGCCTTCCTCAATGTAATTTAACAATCTTTTAGATACTCTGCTGCTATTGATAAAGAGGCAGGGGCGGGGGGGGGGGATGGAGTTTGGATGTTTCAATATATTGACAGTTGTTTCAACATTCCAGAACAAACCTCTCTTTTGCCAAATCACTCACATCAGGAGGATAGTTCTTAAATGGAACAAGATCACTGTGGATCCTTCCCTCAGTCACCAGTTTTGCCATTAATTGTGGATACTTAGGATTGTATTTTTGTCAACATTTGTTAGTTTTCTATGAAAGGTACCTTTCTGTAATTTTTAAAACTAGGCATGATTCCTTATCTACCCCTCTCATCATCTTTGATTTCTAATAATAAGGACAGGGATAAACACCAGGCTCCTCAATATCTTTGGAATTACATTTCAAATAATGTTAACATCATAATATCGATGTTATACTGCTAGTCCTTGAGTTACAACAGTTCATTTAGGAACTGTTCAAAGCTACGACGGCAGTGAAAAAAATGACTTATGAACCATTTTTTACACTTATGACCATTGCAACATCCCCATGGTCATGTGATTAAAATTCAGAGGCTTGGCAATTGACTCATAGTTATGACAATTGCAGCATTGTAGGAAAAAAATGCCACAGCTCCCAAGTCTATTGGAAAAATTATGCATCTGTCTGTCTGTCTCTATTGCATTGACTCATGTTCTTTTCCTTAATTCCTTGAATGTGTTCCTATTTTTTCTTAAGTATACCTTGTTTTTAGTCTTTCTGATATAAATATTGTTTGTTTGGCTGATTTTGTGGAAACCAATGTTGTTACTAACTTATCTGAGCTGCAATGAGAAAAAAAGGGCATTTTACTTTTTTAAAAAAAATCTAAAAATCCCTTGCTAAAGTTGTTTGTTTGTGTCCTTCACATGGTTATTACAGAGCCATATAGGTAACAGTTAATCAAATTCTTAAATGGAGTCAGAAAAATATTTCTTTAAGATTCGTGTACCTTCTCTTGGTTCAAAATGTGTATAGGATGCTGCCCTATATTTCTAACTGCTTTAGTTTAAAAGTGAAGACTACATTTGCTTGTGTATAAGGTAGCCATTAAAATCAATATAAAAAGGTTGATATTATAGATCCAACTAAAAATGGAGAGAAAGAGATAGAGGGAGGGAGAGAGGGAGGGAGGGAGAGAGAGGGGGGGAGAGAAGAACAACTTGTAGTAAATAAACAGTGAAGCTCAGCAATTTCTTTGAGCTTAAATACATGTATGTATGTATGTATGTATGTATGTATGTATGTAAGTTTTTATTCTGAGCAGGAGCTGTAAAAACTAACAACTTGCTTGCTTGTGGAAATGTAGTGTTCCTGTTTTCTGAATTTTTCTGTGTAAGAACTGGTATTAAATAATTTCCTTGGTTATTGAATTCTGAACCATTTTTTTGCGGGGGAGACCCTGTATGGGAAGCTATCTTGTTATCCCTTCTCAGAGGTATCGACTCTTTTTTTTTTTTACTTTATAGCACCAAGTTTGAAGACACTGTAGACTTCAAAACCCTGAAGCCCTATGTACATAACTGAGTAGGAATATATTTTGATCTGAAATAAATGCAGAGTTTCTGCTTTAATTAGAGAGAACAGACCTATAATTTTACCCCTTCTTTTGAAAGCTTCAGTGTGTGTGATTTTTTGGTATGATTTTTTTAAAGAACATTGCTAGGCTCATGATGTGTATTTCAGCATTGTTTTTCCCCCCTCAACAAAAAAGAAAAAGGTTCAAGAACTAACATTTGTTTTTGAAGAAAAATAGTGGAAAGGCTTAAGTGTTCCATTCTCATTGGATGGCTTTCTACCCAGCCACTAAAACACCACAGTCCTACTTCTTAAGAATGTGAAGACTGATGAAGTCCTACTTTTCATCCTAAGAAAAACATCAGTCTTTGACCTTGCCAGATTGAAGCGATCACAAATGCAGCCCTCCTGGAGAGCTCTAACCTTTTCTTTGCATGCATACATGAACTCAACTACTGTTTCACTTAAGGTGCATCAAATGGGAACTCTGAAGCAGCAAAAGCTGTATGGCAGGGTTATTACTGTACTCATTGGAAGCTAGAAGCTAGAATATTTGAATATATAAAATTGACCTCTCAGAACGAAGAATCTGTGAACAAAATATCAACGGTGTCTTCACCGTTATTCAGTTCTTGCACTGAAAAAAGAACCCAGGAATTAGCAACTTTCAGCTAAGGGAACTAATATGAAAAATTCCTTAAATGTTGTAGTTTGCAAATGACTTTTCCAGAGTTTTTGAGATATAAATGTGGTCACTAGCAACATGAATTTGACATGGTTGGTTTCCTACAATATCACTAAATAAAAAAAGTTTGCCTGACTTTATTTCATAGTATGCAGTCTAGACTTTAGACTTAATAAGGGAAAAGAAAAAAAAACACAGACAGGCACATGCAGACACAATAAGGGTGAAGACTGTACACATAGATCCAAAGACAGAACCACATTTTCCTATCACATTTACTATTATTGATTTTATTTTATTGAATGTTGATCATATTGCCTCTTATTTGAAGCAAATGAAGAAGTTCAAATTATACTCTGGATATACTATGTGATGATCTAGTTCCAGAGAAATCAATAATGCTGAAGACCTGAAGAACCAGGTAACAGCAAACCATAATGGAGAAAACCTTTGTGGCTGTTGAGAAAGAGCGGACCAATTTGGTGGCACATAATCAATCACAATTATATAGAACCAAACAGATCCACATTTAGAATTGGTTTCAGGAGAAGCCTGAGATTTGCAGAAGTACATCATGCCCATCGCAAATCAGAAAATTCCTTTATGGTCAAAATCAATCAAATGAGAATGTTCACTAGGCAAGGAATGGTCTATAATTTTTGAAAGAGGAAAATGAAGGAAGTGCCAGATGATAATTGGACTGTGCAATGTTTTGGATTAGAAGACAAAAGGGTGATTCTGAGTATATGGGAGTACAAATTTACATGAGTCAATCCCAATGTGATGTACTTTTAAATTAAATATTGCAGATTAGTGCTACATTCCTGTTCCTGTGTAGTACAAGCATTGCCAATTCAAGTAGCAATTATGATAGAAACAACCGTAACATATACCTATCACACAAGTTCAGTGAAAGATAATACAATATTTACATGTTCACCAATTCATTCTGTACCCTAAACTTAGAATTAAAAATAGTTAATTCATTTATCTATGCCCCAAATATTATGATTTAAGTGATTTACCACTATAAGCATAAAGACACATACCCACAAACATATGTATAAAATACCTAGAATAAAATGCATAATCAATTAAGAAAGATAAATACTTTTTTTTTTCTTTTTAACACCCTGTAATCCCTTGCTTGAGGGGGAGGGTTGGGGAAATTAAGTGGAGCTGAGAGTTTACTGGATGGATGCCCTTCCTGATGCCTAGGCAGAGTGCACCAAACATATTTTATGTAATAGAGAAACATCTGTCGCTGCATAGGATTGAACTCTCAACTTTTCGAGTGGGAGGTGAGTGTCTTCACTTCTAGGCCACCATACCACTCAAACAAATACAAATAATCATATCAAATTGTAACATCCATAGGAGCCCCTTAGTATTAAGTGGCATGATCTCTTAAAAGCCTTATGTTCCTCTTATGCTTCCAAACCTCTTCCAGGATCGGACTACATTTATGGAGGAGCTGTTCCTTTGCCATACTATAATGGTATGTGGGAATGACCTTGGGAGATGGGTATGAGAAAATAACCCCCTAGGAATGCCTTCTAGGCCACCATACCACTCAAACAAATACAAATAATCATATCAATTGTAACATCCATAGGAGCCCCCTCACTATTAAGTGTCATGATCTCTTAAAAGCCTTATGTTCCTCTTATGCTTCCAAACCTCTTCCAGGATTGGACTACATTTATGGAGGAGCTGTTCCTTTGCCATACTATAATGGTATGTGGGAATGACCTTGGGAGATGGTATGAGAAAATAACCCCCTAGGAATGCCTATGGAAAGATCAGATAAAAGTGGGCACAGCTCGCAGCTGCACATTGGGTAGGAAAAGGAGATTTAGAAAGGACTTCATCCTCTTACTTCTCAGGTTGTATAAAAGACAGCAGAAGAGTTGTACAATGAGACTTGCAAGATTGATGTCAGACTTCCCCGGTAAACCAGATAAGAAACAGAATCATATCATATAATTCTACTTTATTGTAAGACTACAGTAACAGAATCCTGCAAGTCTGATAGCACAAGTCACCCGGTTTGCCATCACTAAGCAATGACATTAAATTACAACATGACATTTTGCTTTATGACCACATTGCTAAGTTTTGGACATTGCAAACCCAATTATCATCATTAACCAAGGACTACCTGAACTAGAATATCAGCACTTTCAGTAATGATGCCTTCTTCCATGGTTAGACTGGCTAAAATATCTTAATGAAGATGTGGAACAAATTTTATCTTGACAAGGCAGAGAAAATACCAAAAGTGGAACTACAAATGAAGGCCAAGAGAATGATTTGGGAAATTGTGCATAACTGGATGTACAAAAGAAACTGGCTAAAGTTTTACAAATTAAAAGAGAAACGCAAATGATATACCAAGAGAATGCCTGGAAAATGTTTTCTTAGAGGCTTACAAAAGAAGCTTGTTAAAGCCTTGAAGAAATGTGTGTGATAGGGAAAAGAAGAACTGAAGTGAAATCAAATTCTAAAGCAATATTTGATTGAATTAAAGATTATAACTGTGAGAAGTAAAGGAAGGAATACAGTATAAAATTTAATCAAAGTTAAAATAAGACTATTTGCCCCAAGTATTGGCAAACTTTTATTGACTTTTTTTTACTGACACCAAGATGGAAAAGTGATGTTTTATGGAGTTGCTTATAGATAACGGATGAGCTATGGGATAAAGTGATAGCTGTTTGTAACTATATAGAGCTTTGCATGCTTGCTCATTCGCTCATCATTTTGCCCAGTTTTCAATGGGCCACAGGCCAGGAGTGGAGACCCCTAATACAGAGGGGAAAGAGGGTATTTCGTTTTACTTGTTATGATGATGGCAGGTAGCCACTTTATATGTTTTCTTTTCTTTTTCTTATTATATTCTTTGTTTTCTTCTTTTTATTTTACTCACTCCATTCTCCTTTCTCAGTTTAGTTTGTATTAGTTTTCATTCCTGTAATAAAATTCTTAATAAAAATGATATCTAAACTAGCTTAGTAAAAATTACTCACGGGGAAGTGATTAACGATCTCTTATTCTGGGTGCACTCATTCAGTACCACTTTCCAACTTTCATGCAGTGTAGAGAAATTTAACTCTGTCCCTGAAAATGGGATAAGAAAAGAAAAATGGAAAGCTAAATCCTGGCTAACTAGAAAGTGGGGAAAAGAGAACAGTCAGGTATTATCTTGATGTAGCAAGATTGTCCATAGGGTTCTCAAGATTCTGTTAATATATTTTATAATTATAAAGCGCATTCTTAGTCTCTCTACTAGGTCTGTTCTTGGTCTGGTCTACTCAAAACGCTGAAACCTGGGAAAAAAGCTTAATAAATCCAAGAGGAATAAATCAATCAGAGACCAGGTCTAGTACCAATACCAAGTAACTCTTTGAATCACTCGGAAGTCTTGAGAATCTCCCAGAGTCTAACCAGGCCTTTAGCATAAAATCTGTTTGTTACATTCATCCACCTCTCATGACGTACAACATCTCAGATAGAGTATTTCCCATCCCTCCCTTGCTCAAGGTTGTGAACTATATATAGAGAAATACACACCTTTCCTCCAGTGTCACATTATTAATGTTTGTCTCCATCATTCTCCAAGGCCAGAAGCTGGTTATTATAGACTTGTCAGCCTCCTTTCCTTTCTCTACAGTTGGGACTTCAAAACATGCAGGAATATAATGTTCATTGACCAGATCTCAGAAGGTCTACAAAGCCAAGTGACAAGTATTAGCCTTCTTTTCCTTTAATATTTTAATTATGGATTGTGGGGTCCCAGTATACTGTATCTCTTACAGCTAATGCAACAGAAGTCAGCACAACTTTGAGATTGGGACAAATGCCTAGAACTGAACATAAGCCTAGCCCTAGATAGAAGGAAAGAACCCTTTTTAGTTGGGGAAGCCCTAGGCATGATTAAAAGGGCGCCCATTGTTCCATGTTTTTCCACCAACCACTTAAATTTTCCATTTGCAGTATTAAAATGGTCCGAGCTGCTATGTGATAGTCTAAGAGAGCTTAAGTGCTGGGATAAAAATGCTGGGCCAAAATGCATAGGTGTTCTAAGAATGAAGCTTGAGTTATAAAATCACAACTTTGGTTTCAGAGTTGTTATATCATAATTTAATATAAGTCCCTCCCATGAAGGTTACTTGGTATGTTTTTATATGTGCAACAATGGGGGAGCATACATAAATTTTAATAAGAGTCTGGGGTATTTGTTGGGAGGGATCAAAACACCAAGATATTGCCACATAATACATGTGGAGAAAGGACAGGGCTTCATTTCCATAGTCATGGCTGCCATGATATTTTTGATATTTTTGACTCCTCAGGCAGATGTCTCTGAGAAGACGCTTTTTAAAATCACATCTAGCCAATTATCTGTTGTCCCTTCATTGTAACAGGTTATCTACTCCCATTTGGGAAGAGATTCTTCTGAATTAAATTTGTATATGATGTAATACTTACTTGTTTCTGAAATGCAAAGGCTCTGTGCCCAGTTGGCCTTATTACAGCCTATACAAAATAATTCTTCTTGATATTAAATTTCAATTAAATAAATAGCCAATAATGCTTACACATTTTATTCCAGTTTTACTTATGCAATTTACTTAGTGTAACACAGCAAAGCACTTTAGGCAGTGCTTATTT
The DNA here is from genome assembly GCF_009769535.1 of Thamnophis elegans. Classification (NCBI taxonomy): domain Eukaryota; kingdom Metazoa; phylum Chordata; class Lepidosauria; order Squamata; family Natricidae; genus Thamnophis; species Thamnophis elegans. Next base: position 25,488,136 of record NC_045544.1, read on the forward strand.
GCTTGGTTTGTTAGAAATTTGAGATTTTATTTTTAAGTACTTGAACTAACTTGGCCTTTGATCCCCTAATTGGTATTAGTGCCTGTCCAAGGTTTCATATAATCATTTTAATTGAATGCTTTCCTTGTATAATGTCTATAGTGCTAGCAAAATGCTTGTAGCTGTTAAACTGTGTGATGCCATATTTTGGGGAAATGAGGTTCCTTGCCCAGGGGTGTTGGCAATCATTTACTGCTTTGCATTTTTGCTAGGGAGCCAGTAGGAGATTCACATCAATTGTATTACAGTGGAGAAAATTTGGAAAGCTTTACAAAAAGCATATATCCTTATTCTGAAGGACCTAAATGAAGCAAGGGCAGTTTATGTCACTTCATAAGATAAGCTATTATGGTATAGAACAGAATGGAATTTAAGTATTGTCAACCTCAACTTGACTTATTCATCTACACAGGCTACTGATCTAGTTTAGTAACCTCATTTAGTAATATATCCTAATTAATAGTAATTCAATTGTCCAAATATCTAACCAGATAGTTGCATGCAAAATGAATTGTTTTGAGCCCTAAAATAATGTTTAGGACTCAAAACAATTTCATGTAAATGCAACTTTAAGAACTATGTTTTTATAACATCTAAAATGGACATCTCATCTGCCCTGGACTGTTTGCAGTTTTCTGAAAACTCCTATACTGCACTTCTGAAATTCAACAGCAAAATATATAATTGTTGATGGCATAATATATGAATTTTTAAGCACATATACAATTGAAAGTGTTAAGTCTTTATGAGATAAAATATAAATACCTTCTAGCCTTGTAAAATATGAAAAGTTAGTCTTAAAATTGGTGGTGCTGTCCAACAAGGGATGTCCTTTCAGAAGATGGATTTTTTTAGATGAAGCTCCCAAGGATATTTTGTCCCATCTTTGTCCTAGAGACCAGCTATCCTGT